>NC_090353.1:2996909-3219443 GCF_035084215.1 Heptranchias perlo | reverse complement strand
TGGAGGGTTGCAGTGTGAGCCGGAGGGTGCAGTGTGGGAGGGAGGGTGCAGTGTGAGAGGGAGGGTGCAGTGTGAGAGGGAGGGTGCAGTGTGAGAGGGAGGGTGCAGTGTGAGCCGGAGGGTGCAGTGTGAGAGGGAGGGTGCAGTGTGAGCAGGAGGGTGCAGTGTGAGAAGGAGGGTGCAGTGTGAGAGGGAGGGTGCAGTGTGAGAGGGAGGGTTGCAGTGTGAGCGGAGGGTGCAGTGTGAGAGGGAGGGTGCAAGTGTGAGAGGGAGGGTGCAGTGTGAGAGGGAGGGTGCAGTGTGAGAGGGAGGGTGCAGTGTGAGAGGGAGGGTGCAGTGTGAGAGGGAGGGTGCAGTGTGAGAGGGAGGGTGCAGTGTGAGGGAGGGGTGCAGTGTGAGAGGGAGGGTGCAGTGTGAGAGGGGAGGGTGCAGTGTGAGAGGGAGGGTGCAGTGTGAGAGGGAGGGTGCAGTGTGAGCGGAGGGTGCAGTGTGAGAGGGAGGTGCAGTGTGAGAGGGAGGGTGCAGTGTGAGGAGCAGTGTGAGAGGAGGGTGCAGTGTGAGAGGGAGGGTGCAGTGTGAGAGGGAGGGTGCAGTGTGAGAGGGAGGGTGCAGTGTGAGCGGAGGGTGCAGTGTGAGGAGGGTGCAGGGAGGAGGGTGCAGTGTGAGAGGGAGGGTGCAGTGTGAGAGGGAGGGGTGCAGTGTGAGAGGGAGGGTGCAGTGTGAGCCGGGAGGGTGCAGTGTGAGAGGGAGGGTGCAGTGTGAGAGGGAGGGTGCAGTGTGAGGGGGAGGGTGCAGTGTGAGAGGGAGGGTGCAGTGTGAGAGGGAGGGTGCAGTGTGAGCGGGAGGGTGCAGTGTGAGAGGGAGGGTGCAGTGTGAGAGGGAGGGTGCAGTGTGAGAGGGAGGGTGCAGTGTGAGAGGGAGGGTGCAGTGTGAGGGGGAGGGTGCAGTGTGAGAGGGAGGGTGCAGTGTGAGGGGGAGGGTGCAGTGTGAGAGGGAGGGTGCAGTGTGAGAGGGAGGGTGCAGTGTGAGGGGGAGGGTGCAGTGTGAGAGGGAGGGTGCAGTGTGAGGGAGGGTGCAGTGTGAGGGGAGGGTGCAGTGTGAGAGGGAGGGTGCAGTGTGAGGGAGGGTGCAGTGTGAGAGGGAGGGTGCAGTGTGAGAGGGAGGGTGCAGTGTGAGAGGGGAGGGTGCAGTGTGAGAGGGAGGGTGCAGTGTGAGAGGGAGGGTGCAGTGTGAGGGAGGGTGCAGTGTGAGGGGAGGTGCAGTGTGAGAGGGAGGGTGCAGTGTGAGAGGGAGGGTGCAGTGTGAGAGGGAGGGTGCAGTGTGAGAGGGAGGGTGCAGTGTGAGAGGGAGGGTGCAGTGTGAGAGGGAGGGTGCAGTGTGAGAGGGAGGGTGCAGTGTGAGAGGGAGGGTGCAGTGTGAGAGGGAGGGGTGCAGTGTGAGAGGGAGGGTGCAGTGTGAGGGGAGGGTGCAGTGTGAGAGGGGAGGGTGCAGTGTGAGAGGGAGGGTGCAGTGTGAGGGGAGGGTGCAGTGTGAGGGAGGGTGCAGTGTGAGGGAGGGTGCAGTGTGAGAGGGAGGGTGCAGTGTGAGAGGGAGGGTGCAGTGTGAGAGGGAGGGTGCAGTGTGAGGGGAGGGGTGCAGTGTGAGAGGGAGGGTGCAGTGTGAGAGGGAGGGTGCAGTGTGAGGGAGGGTGCAGTGTGAGGGAGGTGCAGTGTGAGAGGGAGGGTGCAGTGTGAGAGGGAGGGTGCAGTGTGAGAGGGAGGGTGCAGTGTGAGAGGGAGGGTGCAGTGTGAGGGAGGGTGCAGTGTGAGGGAGGGGTGCAGTGTGAGAGGGAGGGTGCAGTGTGAGAGGGAGGGTGCAGTGTGAGAGGGAGGGTGCAGTGTGAGAGGGAGGGTGCAGTGTGAGGGGAGGGTGCAGTGTGTGAGAGGGAGGGTGCAGTGTGAGGGGGAGGGGTGCAGTGTGAGAGGGAGGGTGCAGTGTGAGGGGAGGGTGCAGTGTGAGAGGGAGGGTGCAGTGTGAGGGGGAGGGTGCAGTGTGAGAGGGAGGGTGCAGTGTGTGAGAGGGAGGGTGCAGTGTGAGAGGGGAGGGTGCAGTGTGAGAGGGAGGGTGCAGTGTGAGGGAGGGTGCAGTGTGAGAGGGAGGGTGCAGTGTGAGAGGGAGGGTGCAGTGTGAGAGGGAGGGTGCAGTGTGAGAGGGAGGGTGCAGTGTGAGAGGGAGGGTGCAGTGTGAGGGAGGGTGCAGTGTGAGAGGAGGGTGCAGTGTGAGAGGGAGGGTGCAGTGTGAGGGGGAGGGGTGCAGTGTGAGAGGGAGGGTGCAGTGTGAGGGGAGGGTGCAGTGTGAGAGGGAGGGTGCAGTGTGAGAGGGAGGGTGCAGTGTGAGGGAGGGTGCAGTGTGAGAGGGAGGGTGCAGTGTGAGAGGGAGGGTGCAGTGTGAGAGGGAGGGTGCAGTGTGAGAGGGAGGGTGCAGTGTGAGGGGGAGGGTGCAGTGTGAGGGGAGGGTGCAGTGTGAGAGGGAGGGTGCAGTGTGAGGGGGAGGGTGCAGTGTGAGGGGGAGGGTGCAGTGTGAGGGGGAGGGTGCAGTGTGAGAGGGAGGGTGCAGTGTGAGAGGGAGGGTGCAGTGTGAGGGGGAGGGTGCAGTGTGAGGGGGAGGGTGCAGTGTGAGGGAGGGTGCAGTGTGAGAGGGAGGGTGCAGTGTGAGAGGGAGGGTGCAGTGTGAGAGGGAGGGTGCAGTGTGAGGGGGAGGGTGCAGTGTGAGGGAGGGTGCAGTGTGAGAGGGAGGGTGCAGTGTGAGAGGGAGGGTGCAGTGTGAGGGAGGGTGCAGTGTGAGGGGAGGGTGCAGTGTGAGAGGGAGGGTGCAGTGTGAGAGGGAGGGTGCAGTGTGAGGGGGAGGGTGCAGTGTGAGGGAGGGTGCAGTGTGAGGGGGAGGGTGCAGTGTGAGAGGGAGGGTGCAGTGTGAGGGGGAGGGTGCAGTGTGAGGGGAGGGTGCAGTGTGAGGGGGAGGGTGCAGTGTGTGAGGGAGGGTGCAGTGTGTGAGGGAGGGTGCAGTGTGAGGGAGGGTGCAGTGTGAGGGAGGGTGCAGTGTGAGGGAGGGTGCAGTGTGTGAGGGAGGGTGCAGTGTGAGGGGGAGGGTGCAGTGTGAGGGGAGGGTGCAGTGTGAGGGGGAGGGTGCAGTGTGAGGGGGAGGGTGCAGTGTGAGGGGGAGGGTGCAGTGTGAGAGGGAGGGTGCAGTGTGAGGGAGGGTGCAGTGTGAGGGAGGGTGCAGTGTGTGAGGGAGGGTGCAGTGTGTGAGGGAGGGTGCAGTGTGAGGGGGAGGGTGCAGTGTGAGGGAGGGTGCAGTGTGAGAGGGAGGGGTGCAGTGTGAGGGAGGGTGCAGTGTGTGAGGGAGGGTGCAGTGTGAGGGGGAGGGTGCAGTGTGAGAGGGAGGGTGCAGTGTGAGGGGGAGGGTGCAGTGTGAGGGGGAGGGTGCAGTGTGTGAGGGGAGGGTGCAGTGTGAGGGGGAGGGTGCAGTGTGAGGGGGAGGGTGCAGTGTGAGGGGGAGGGTGCAGTGTGAGGGGGAGGGTGCAGTGTGAGGGGGAGGGTGCAGTGTGAGGGGGAGGGTGCAGTGTGTGAGGGAGGGTGCAGTGTGAGGGGAGGGTGCAGTGTGAGGGAGGGTGCAGTGTGAGGGAGGGTGCAGTGTGTGAGGGAGGGTGCAGTGTGAGGGAGGGTGCAGTGTGAGAGGGAGGGTGCAGTGTGAGAGGGAGGGTGCAGTGTGAGGGAGGTGCAGTGTGGGGGAGGGTGCAGTGTGAGAGGGAGGGTGCAGTGTGTGAGGGAGGGTGCAGTGTGAGGGGAGGGTGCAGTGTGAGGGAGGGTGCAGTGTGAGGGAGGGTGCAGTGTGAGGGGAGGGTGCAGTGTGAGAGGGAGGGTGCAGTGTGAGGGAGGGTGCAGTGTGAGGGAGGGTGCAGTGTGAGAGGGAGGGTGCAGTGTGAGAGGGAGGGTGCAGTGTGAGGGAGGGTGCAGTGTGTGAGGGAGGGTGCAGTGTGAGGGAGGGGTGCAGTGTGAGGGAGGGTGCAGTGTGAGGGAGGGTGCAGTGTGAGAGGGAGGGTGCAGTGTGAGGGAGGGTGCAGTGTGAGGGAGGGTGCAGTGTGTGAGGGAGGGTGCAGTGTGTGAGGGAGGGTGCAGTGTGAGGGAGGGTGCAGTGTGAGGGAGGGTGCAGTGTGAGAGGGGAGGGTGCAGTGTGAGAGGGAGGGTGCAGTGTGAGGGAGGGTGCAGTGTGAGGGAGGGTGCAGTGTGAGAGGGAGGGTGCAGTGTGAGAGGGAGGGTGCAGTGTGAGGGGAGGGTGCAGTGTGAGGGAGGGTGCAGTGTGAGGGAGGGTGCAGTGTGAGGGGAGGGTGCAGTGTGAGAGGGAGGGTGCAGTGTGTGAGGGAGGGTGCAGTGTGAGGGGGAGGGTGCAGTGTGAGGGGGAGGGTGCAGTGTGAGGGAGGGTGCAGTGTGAGGGGAGGGTGCAGTGTGAGGGGAGGGTGCAGTGTGAGAGGGAGGGTGCAGTGTGAGAGGGAGGGTGCAGTGTGAGGGGGAGGGTGCAGTGTGAGGGGAGGGTGCAGTGTGAGAGGGAGGGTGCAGTGTGAGGGGGAGGGTGCAGTGTGAGAGGGAGGGTGCAGTGTGAGGGGAGGGTGCAGTGTGAGGGGGAGGGTGCAGTGTGAGGGGGAGGGTGCAGTGTGAGAGGGAGGGTGCAGTGTGAGGGGGAGGGTGCAGTGTGAGGGGAGGGTGCAGTGTGAGAGGGAGGGTGCAGTGTGAGAGGGGAGGGTGCAGTGTGAGGGGAGGGTGCAGTGTGAGGGGGAGGGTGCAGTGTGAGGGGGGAGGGTGCAGTGTGAGGGGAGGGTGCAGTGTGAGGGAGGGTGCAGTGTGAGGGAGGGTGCAGTGTGAGAGGGAGGGTGCAGTGTGAGAGGGAGGGTGCAGTGTGAGGGGGAGGGTGCAGTGTGAGGGGAGGGTGCAGTGTGAGAGGGAGGGTGCAGTGTGAGGAGGGAGGGTGCAGTGTGAGGGAGGGTGCAGTGTGAGGGAGGGTGCAGTGTGAGGGGAGGGTGCAGTGTGAGAGGGAGGGTGCAGTGTGAGGGGGAGGGTGCAGTGTGAGGGGGAGGGTGCAGTGTGAGGGGAGGGTGCAGTGTGAGGGGGAGGGTGCAGTGTGAGGGGAGGGTGCAGTGTGAGGGGGAGGGTGCAGTGTGAGGGGGAGGGTGCAGTGTGAGGGGGAGGGTGCAGTGTGAGGGAGGGTGCAGTGTGAGAGGGAGGGTGCAGTGTGAGCGGGAGGGTGCAGTGTGAGGGGGAGGGTGCAGTGTGAGAGGGAGGGTGCAGTGTGAGGGGGAGGGTGCAGTGTGAGGGGAGGGTGCAGTGTGAGGGGGAGGGTGCAGTGTGAGAGGGAGGGTGCAGTGTGAGAGGGAGGGTGCAGTGTGAGGGAGGGTGCAGTGGAGGGCAGGTGCAGTGTGAGGGAGGGTGCAGTGTGAGGGGGAGGGTGCAGTGTGAGAGGGAGGGTGCAGTGTGAGGGGAGGGTGCAGTGTGAGGGGAGGGTGCAGTGTGAGGAGGGAGGGTGCAGTGTGAGGGGAGGGTGCAGTGTGAGAGGGAGGGTGCAGTGTGAGGGGGAGGGTGCAGTGTGAGGGGGAGGGTGCAGTGTGAGAGGGGAGGGTGCAGTGTGAGGGGAGGGTGCAGTGTGAGAGGGAGGGTGCAGTGTGAGGGGAGGGTGCAGTGTGAGAGGGAGGGTGCAGTGTGAGGGGAGGGTGCAGTGTGAGGGAGGGTGCAGTGTGAGGGAGGGTGCAGTGTGAGAGGGAGGGTGCAGTGTGAGAGGGAGGGTGCAGTGTGAGAGGGAGGGTGCAGTGTGAGGGGAGGGTGCAGTGTGAGGGGAGGGTGCAGTGTGAGAGGGGAGGGTGCAGTGTGAGGGGAGGGTGCAGTGTGAGGAGGGAGGGTGCAGTGTGAGAGGGAGGGTGCAGTGTGAGAGGGGAGGGTGCAGTGTGAGGGGAGGTGCAGTGTGAGGGAGGGGTGCAGTGTGAGGGGAGGGTGCAGTGTGAGGGGGAGGGTGCAGTGTGAGAGGGAGGGTGCAGTGTGAGGGGGAGGGTGCAGTGTGAGGGAGGGTGCAGTGTGAGAGGGAGGGTGCAGTGTGAGGGAGGGTGCAGTGTGAGGGGAGGGTGCAGTGTGAGGAGGGAGGGTGCAGTGTGAGGGAGGTGCAGTGTGAGAGGGAGGGTGCAGTGTGAGAGGGAGGGTGCAGTGTGAGGGGAGGGTGCAGTGTGAGGGGAGGGTGCAGTGTGAGGGAGGGTGCAGTGTGAGAGGGAGGGTGCAGTGTGAGGGAGGGTGCAGTGTGAGGGGGAGGGTGCAGTGTGAGGGGGAGGGTGCAGTGTGAGGGGGAGGGTGCAGTGTGAGGGGGAGGGTGCAGTGTGAGAGGGAGGGTGCAGTGTGAGGGGGAGGGTGCAGTGTGAGGGGGAGGGTGCAGTGTGAGGGGGAGGGTGCAGTGTGAGGGGGAGGGTGCAGTGTGAGGGGAGGGTGCAGTGTGAGGGGGAGGGTGCAGTGTGTGAGGGAGGGTGCAGTGTGAGGGGGAGGGTGCAGTGTGAGAGGGAGGGTGCAGTGTGAGGGGAGGGTGCAGTGTGTGAGGGAGGGTGCAGTGTGAGGGGAGGGTGCAGTGTGAGGGGAGGGTGCAGTGTGAGAGGGGAGGGTGCAGTGTGAGGGGAGGGTGCAGTGTGAGGGGAGGGTGCAGTGTGAGGGGAGGGTGCAGTGTGAGGGGAGGGTGCAGTGTGAGAGGGAGGGTGCAGTGTGAGAGGGAGGGTGCAGTGTGAGGGAGGGTGCAGTGTGAGGGGGAGGGTGCAGTGTGAGGGGAGGGTGCAGTGTGAGGGGAGGGTGCAGTGTGAGGGAGGGTGCAGTGTGAGAGGGAGGGTGCAGTGTGAGGGAGGGTGCAGTGTGAGGGGAGGGTGCAGTGTGAGGGAGGGTGCAGTGTGAGGGGAGGGTGCAGTGTGAGAGGGAGGGTGCAGTGTGAGGGGAGGGTGCAGTGTGAGGGGAGGGTGCAGTGTGAGGGGGAGGGTGCAGTGTGAGAGGGAGGGTGCAGTGTGAGGGAGGGTGCAGTGTGAGGGGAGGGTGCAGTGTGAGGGGAGGGTGCAGTGTGAGGAGGGAGGGTGCAGTGTGAGGGGGAGGGTGCAGTGTGAGGGGAGGGTGCAGTGTGAGAGGGAGGGTGCAGTGTGAGGGGAGGGTGCAGTGTGAGGGGGAGGGTGCAGTGTGAGGGAGGGTGCAGTGTGAGGGGGAGGGTGCAGTGTGAGGGGAGGGTGCAGTGTGAGGGGAGGGTGCAGTGTGAGAGGGAGGGTGCAGTGTGAGGGGGAGGGTGCAGTGTGAGAGGGAGGGTGCAGTGTGAGGGAGGGTGCAGTGTGAGAGGGAGGGTGCAGTGTGAGAGGGAGGGTGCAGTGTGAGGGGGAGGGTGCAGTGTGAGGGGGAGGGTGCAGTGTGAGGGAGGGTGCAGTGTGAGGGGGAGGGTGCAGTGTGAGGGGAGGGTGCAGTGTGAGGGGGAGGGTGCAGTGTGAGGGGGAGGGTGCAGTGTGAGGGGGAGGGTGCAGTGTGGGAGGGAGGGTGCAGTGTGAGGGGAGGGTGCAGTGTGAGGGGGAGGGTGCAGTGTGAGGGGGAGGGTGCAGTGTGAGGGGAGGCAGTGTGAGGAGGGTGCAGTGTGAGGGGAGGGTGCAGTGTGAGGGGGAGGGTGCAGTGTGAGGGGGAGGGTGCAGTGTGAGGGGGAGGGTGCAGTGTGAGGGGGAGGGTGCAGTGTGAGGGGGAGGGTGCAGTGTGAGGGGAGGGTGCAGTGTGAGGGGAGGGCAGGTGAGGTGCAGTGTGAGGGGAGGGTGCAGTGTGAGGGGAGGGTGCAGTGTGAGGGGGAGGGTGCAGTGTGAGGGGAGGGTGCAGTGTGAGGGGGAGGGTGCAGTGTGAGGGAGGGTGCAGTGTGAGGGGGAGGGTGCAGTGTGAGGGGGAGGGTGCAGTGTGAGGAGGGAGGGTGCAGTGTGAGAGGGAGGGTGCAGTGTGAGGGGAGGGTGCAGTGTGAGGGGAGGGTGCAGTGTGAGGGGAGGGTGCAGTGTGAGGGGAGGGTGCAGTGTGAGAGGGGAGGGTGCAGTGTGAGAGGGAGGGTGCAGTGTGAGGGGAGGGTGCAGTGTGAGAGGGAGGGTGCAGTGTGAGGGGGAGGGTGCAGTGTGAGGGGGAGGGTGCAGTGTGAGGGGAGGGTGCAGTGTGAGGGGGAGGGTGCAGTGTGAGGGGAGGGTGCAGTGTGAGGGGGAGGGTGCAGTGTGAGGGGGAGGGTGCAGTGTGAGGGGGAGGGTGCAGTGTGAGAGGGAGGGTGCAGTGTGAGGGGGAGGGTGCAGTGTGAGGGGAGGGTGCAGTGTGAGGGGGAGGGTGCAGTGTGAGAGGGAGGGTGCAGTGTGAGGGGGAGGGTGCAGTGTGAGGGGGAGGGTGCAGTGTGAGGGGAGGGTGCAGTGTGAGGGGGAGGGTGCAGTGTGAGGGGGAGGGTGCAGTGTGAGGGGAGGGTGCAGTGTGAGGGGGAGGGTGCAGTGTGAGGGGGAGGGTGCAGTGTGAGGGGAGGGTGCAGTGTGAGGGGAGGGTGCAGTGTGAGAGGGAGGGTGCAGTGTGAGGGGGAGGGTGCAGTGTGTGAGGGAGGGTGCAGTGTGAGGGGAGGGTGCAGTGTGAGGGAGGGTGCAGTGTGAGAGGGAGGGTGCAGTGTGAGGGGGAGGGTGCAGTGTGAGGGAGGGTGCAGTGTGAGAGGGAGGGTGCAGTGTGAGGGGGAGGGTGCAGTGTGAGAGGGAGGGTGCAGTGTGAGGGGGAGGGTGCAGTGTGAGAGGGAGGGTGCAGTGTGAGAGGGAGGGTGCAGTGTGAGGGGGAGGGTGCAGTGTGAGGGAGGGTGCAGTGTGAGAGGGAGGGTGCAGTGTGAGAGGGGAGGGTGCAGTGTGGGAGGGAGGGTGCAGTGTGAGAGGGAGGGTGCAGTGTGAGGGGAGGGTGCAGTGTGAGAGGGAGGGTGCAGTGTGAGGGAGGGTGCAGTGTGAGGGGGAGGGTGCAGTGTGAGGGGAGGGTGCAGTGTGAGAGGGAGGGTGCAGTGTGAGAGGGAGGGTGCAGTGTGAGAGGGAGGGTGCAGTGTGAGGGGAGGGTGCAGTGTGAGGGGGAGGGTGCAGTGTGAGAGGGGAGGGTGCAGTGTGAGAGGGAGGGTGCAGTGTGAGGGAGGGTGCAGTGTGAGGGGAGGGTGCAGTGTGAGAGGGAGGGTGCAGTGTGAGAGGGAGGGGTGCAGTGTGAGAGGGAGGGTGCAGTGTGAGAGGGGAGGGTGCAGTGTGAGGGGGAGGGTGCAGTGTGAGGGGGAGGGTGCAGTGTGAGGGAGGGTGCAGTGTGAGAGGGAGGGTGCAGTGTGAGGGGGAGGGTGCAGTGTGAGGGAGGGTGCAGTGTGAGAGGGAGGGTGCAGTGTGAGGGGGAGGGTGCAGTGTGAGGGGGAGGGTGCAGTGTGAGGGGGAGGGTGCAGTGTGAGGGGGAGGGTGCAGTGTGAGAGGGAGGGTGCAGTGTGAGGGGGAGGGTGCAGTGTGAGGGGGAGGGTGCAGTGTGAGAGGGAGGGTGCAGTGTGAGAGGGAGGGTGCAGTGTGAGGGGGAGGGTGCAGTGTGAGAGGGGAGGGTGCAGTGTGAGGGGGAGGGTGCAGTGTGAGGGGAGGGTGCAGTGTGAGGGGGAGGGTGCAGTGTGAGAGGGGAGGGTGCAGTGTGAGAGGGAGGGTGCAGTGTGAGGGGGAGGGTGCAGTGTGAGGGGGAGGGTGCAGTGTGAGAGGGAGGGTGCAGTGTGAGAGGGAGGGTGCAGTGTGAGAGGGAGGGTGCAGTGTGAGGGAGGGTGCAGTGTGAGGGGGAGGGTGCAGTGTGAGAGGGAGGGTGCAGTGTGAGAGGGAGGGTGCAGTGTGAGAGGGAGGGTGCAGTGTGAGGGGAGGGTGCAGTGTGAGAGGGAGGGTGCAGTGTGAGGGGGAGGGTGCAGTGTGAGAGGGAGGGTGCAGTGTGAGGGGAGGGTGCAGTGTGAGGGGAGGGTGCAGTGTGAGAGGGAGGGTGCAGTGTGAGAGGGAGGGGCAGTGTGAGAGGGGAGGGTGCAGTGTGAGAGGGAGGGTGCAGTGTGAGAGGGGAGGGTGCAGTGTGAGGGGAGGGTGCAGTGTGAGGGAGGGTGCAGTGTGAGGGGGAGGGTGCAGTGTGAGAGGGAGGGTGCAGTGTGAGAGGGAGGGTGCAGTGTGAGAGGGAGGGTGCAGTGTGAGAGGGGAGGGTGCAGTGTGAGAGGGAGGGTGCAGTGTGAGAGGGAGGGTGCAGTGTGAGAGGGAGGGTGCAGTGTGAGAGGGAGGGTGCAGTGTGAGGGGGAGGGTGCAGTGTGAGGGGAGGGTGCAGTGTGAGGGGGAGGGTGCAGTGTGAGAGGGAGGGTGCAGTGTGAGAGGGAGGGTGCAGTGTGAGAGGGAGGGTGCAGTGTGAGAGGGAGGGTGCAGTGTGAGGGAGGGTGCAGTGTGAGGGGGAGGGTGCAGTGTGAGGGGGAGGGTGCAGTGTGAGGGGGAGGGTGCAGTGTGAGAGGGAGGGTGCAGTGTGAGGGGGAGGGTGCAGTGTGAGGGGGAGGGTGCAGTGTGAGAGGGAGGGTGCAGTGTGAGAGGGAGGGTGCAGTGTGAGAGGGAGGGTGCAGTGTGAGAGGGAGGGTGCAGTGTGAGGGGAGGGTGCAGTGTGAGAGGGAGGGTGCAGTGTGAGGGGGAGGGTGCAGTGTGTGAGGGAGGGTGCAGTGTGAGGGGAGGGTGCAGTGTGAGAGGGAGGGTGCAGTGTGAGAGGGAGGGTGCAGTGTGAGAGGAGGGTGCAGTGTGTGAGGGAGGGTGCAGTGTGTGAGGGAGGGTGCAGTGTGAGAGGGAGGGTGCAGTGTGAGAGGGAGGGTGCAGTGTGAGAGGGAGGGTGCAGTGTGTGAGGGAGGGTGCAGTGTGAGAGGGAGGGTGCAGTGTGAGAGGGAGGGTGCAGTGTGTGAGGGAGGGTGCAGTGTGAGAGGGAGGGTGCAGTGTGAGAGGGAGGGTGCAGTGTGTGAGGGAGGGTGCAGTGTGTGAGGGAGGGTGCAGTGTGAGGGGAGGGTGCAGTGTGAGAGGGAGGGTGCAGTGTGAGAGGGAGGGTGCAGTGTGAGAGGGAGGGTGCAGTGTGAGGGGGAGGGTGCAGTGTGAGAGGGAGGGTGCAGTGTGAGGGGGAGGGTGCAGTGTGAGGGGGAGGGTGCAGTGTGAGAGGGAGGGTGCAGTGTGAGGGGGAGGGTGCAGTGTGAGAGGGAGGGTGCGGTGTGAGGGGAGGGTGCAGTGTGAGGGAGGGTGCAGTGTGAGAGGGAGGGTGCAGTGTGAGGGAGGGTGCAGTGTGAGAGGGAGGGTGCAGTGTGAGGGAGGGTGCAGTGTGAGAGGGAGGGTGCAGTGTGAGAGGGAGGGTGCAGTGTGAGGGGGAGGGTGCAGTGTGAGGGAGGGTGCAGTGTGAGGGAGGGTGCAGTGTGAGGGAGGGTGCAGTGTGTGAGGGAGGGTGCAGTGTGAGGGGGAGGGTGCAGTGTGAGAGGGAGGGTGCAGTGTGAGAGGGAGGGTGCAGTGTGAGGGGGAGGGTGCAGTGTGAGGGAGGGTGCAGTGTGAGGGAGGGTGCAGTGTGTGAGGGAGGGTGCAGTGTGAGGGGGAGGGTGCAGTGTGAGAGGGAGGGTGCAGTGTGAGAGGGAGGGTGCAGTGTGAGGGAGGGTGCAGTGTGAGGGAGGGTGCAGTGTGTGAGGGAGGGTGCAGTGTGAGGGGGAGGGTGCAGTGTGAGAGGGAGGGTGCAGTGTGAGAGGGAGGGTGCAGTGTGAGGGAGGGTGCAGTGTGAGGGGGAGGGTGCAGTGTGAGGGGGAGGGCGCAGTGTGTGAGGGAGGGTGCAGTGTGAGGGGGAGGGTGCAGTGTGAGAGGGAGGGTGCAGTGTGAGAGGGAGGGTGCAGTGTGAGAGGGAGGGTGCAGTGTGAGAGGGAGGGTGCAGTGTGAGGGGGAGGGTGCAGTGTGAGGGGGAGGGTGCGGTGAGGGGGAGGGTGCAGTGTGAGAGGGAGGGTGCGGTGAGGGGGAGGGTGCAGTGTGAGAGGGAGGGTGCAGTGTGAGGGGGAGGGTGCAGTGTGAGGGGGAGGGTGCGGTGAGGGGGAGGGTGCAGTGTGAGAGGGAGGGTGCGGTGAGGGGGAGGGTGCAGTGTGAGAGGGAGGGTGCAGTGTGAGGGGGAGGGTGCAGTGTGAGCCGGAGGGTGCAGTGTGAGAGGGAGGGTGCAGTGTGAGAGGGAGGGTGCAGTGTGAGAGGGAGGGTGCAGTGTGAGAGGGAGGGTGCAGTGTGAGAGGGAGGGTGCAGTGTGAGAGGGAGGGTGCAGTGTGAGCCGGAGGGTGCAGTGTGAGAGGGAGGGTGCAGTGTGAGAGGGAGGGTGCAGTGTGAGGGGGAGGGTGCAGTGTGAGAGGGAGGGTGCAGTGTGAGGGGGAGGGTGCAGTGTGAGAGGGAGGGTGCAGTGTGAGAGGGAGGGTGCAGTGTGAGGGAGGGTGCAGTGTGAGGGGGAGGGTGCAGTGTGAGGGGGAGGGTGCAGTGTGAGGGGGAGGGTGCAGTGTGAGGGGGAGGGTGCAGTGTGAGGGGGAGGGCGCAGTGTGTGAGGGAGGGTGCAGTGTGAGAGGGAGGGTGCAGGGTGAGGGAGGGTGCAGTGTGAGGGAGGGTGCAGTGTGAGGGGGAGGGTGCAGTGTGAGAGGGAGGGTGCAGTGTGAGGGGGAGGGTGCAGTGTGAGGGGGAGGGCGCAGTGTGAGAGGGAGGGTGCAGTGTGAGAGGGAGGGTGCAGTGTGAGAGGGAGGGTGCAGTGTGAGGGGGAGGGTGCAGTGTGAGGGAGGGTGCAGTGTGAGGGGGAGGGCGCAGTGTGAGAGGGAGGGTGCAGTGTGAGGGAGGGTGCAGTGTGAGGGGGAGGGCGCAGTGTGAGAGGGAGGGTGCAGTGTGAGAGGGAGGGTGCAGTGTGAGGGAGGGTGCAGTGTGAGGGGGAGGGCGCAGTGTGAGAGGGAGGGTGCAGTGTGAGGGAGGGTGCAGTGTGAGGGGGAGGGCGCAGTGTGAGGGGGAGGGTGCGGTGTGAGGGGGAGGGTGCAGTGTGAGAGGGAGGGTGCAGTGTGAGGGGGAGGGTGCAGTGTGAGAGGGAGGGTGCAGTGTGAGCCGGAGGGTGCAGTGTGAGAGGGAGGGTGCAGTGTGAGAGGGAGGGTGCAGTGTGAGGGGGAGGGTGCAGTGTGAGAGGGAGGGTGCGGTGTGAGGGGGAGGGTGCAGTGTGAGGGGGAGGGTGCAGTGTGAGGGAGGGTGCAGTGTGAGAGGGAGGGTGCGGTGTGAGGGGGAGGGTGCAGTGTGAGCCGGAGGGTGCGGTGTGAGGGGGAGGGTGCAGTGTGAGGGGGAGGGTGCAGTGTGAGGGAGGGTGCGGTGTGAGGGGGAGGGTGCAGTGTGAGGGAGGGTGCGGTGTGAGAGGGAGGGTGCAGTGTGAGAGGGAGGGTGCGGTGTGAGGGGGAGGGTGCAGTGTGAGCCGGAGGGTGCGGTGTGAGGGGGAGGGTGCAGTGTGAGGGGGAGGGTGCAGTGTGAGGGAGGGTGCGGTGTGAGGGGGAGGGTGCAGTGTGAGGGAGGGTGCGGTGTGAGGGGGAGGGTGCAGTGTGAGGGAGGGTGCAGTGTGAGGGGGAGGGTGCGGTGTGAGGGGGAGGGTGCAGTGTGAGGGGGAGGGTGCAGTGTGAGGGAGGGTGCGGTGTGAGGGGGAGGGTGCAGTGTGAGGGAGGGTGCGGTGTGAGGGGGAGGGTGCAGTGTGAGGGAGGGTGCAGTGTGAGGGGGAGGGTGCGGTGTGAGGGAGGGTGCAGTGTGAGGGAGGGTGCAGTGTGAGAGGGAGGGTGCAGTGTGAGGGAGGGTGCAGTGTGAGGGAGGGTGCAGTGTGAGAGGGAGGGTGCAGTGTGAGAGGGAGGGTGCAGTGTGAGGGGGAGGGTGCAGTGTGAGGGAGGGTGCAGTGTGAGGGAGGGTGCAGTGTGAGGGAGGGTGCGGTCTGAGCCGGTTCATTATTCCCAGGCTGACACCACCGTCACCAGCCGGGATGCCTTATATGGACAATTCCAGTCACTTAACTGACAACCAAACCGCCCAATCAAAATGCGTTGCTAGGACAGTGACGTTTCCGTACAGCCAATCAACGTCCAGGGCAGGGCGCGTTTGTCACCGGAAGCTGTCTGACGTTCCTTTGATTGATGGATCGACGAGCCAATGGGAGGCAGGGATCGGTGCGTGACGCATGGCGCACGACCAACGGGGTGAGGCGTTGTTGCGCGGGGGTGGGGTCGCCGTGCAGCCGATGACGCGAGTGGAGATCGGTAGCAACTGTTGCCTTGAGAATAAACGCCATAGTCACGGTAGCCGTGGAGACTGTTACCCACCAACAGCTCGGGCCCGCAGCAAGGTGAGCACCGCTTCCCAGTTACAGTGAGGCCTCAGCCGCGTCCCGGGCTCCGTGCCGCCGCCGCCGTGTGGGGGCTCGGGGATGGGGGGGTCTCCGTGGCCCCGGCCTCCTGGCCCCCGGGAGCCATGTGCGGCCCCGCGCTCTGTTTACCGCGTCCGCCGCAAAATGGCGGGTTGTGCCGGGGTGGATTCATCGGGTGCGCGGCTCTCGGTCCCCCGGGGTGGGGGCTTGGTGCTGGGCCTGAGGCCCGAGGCCCCTCCTTGCTTCCCGCCCGCTCTCCCTCCCTCCCTCCTTTTCGTGTGCCGTTGCCCGGAGTGAGAGACCGCGGACGGGCGGCTTGGCCTGTAGCCGCTCTTCTCCTCAACACCAGGGCTGGGTTTGAAGTGAGGCGGGTCTGCGGAGCTCCGCCACCTGCCCACAGAGCCAGCGAGTGTCCCGGGCTGAATGAGAGAAGCTGCACCCAGAGCCTGGGCACATGGTGTTCCAGCGTTTCGCTGCGATCCCGGCTTGTCTCCAAGTGTAATACAAGGAAGTGGTGTCGGTGGGCCCTTGGGTCATTTGGAGGCTGACTCTATTTGTTCTGAGCTTTCTTTCGATTGGCATCTGTTCGGCTTTTGTTCCCTCCACAGCCTGACCAAGTTCGCTCAGACATCGCCGTGTTTCTCGCCTTGTATTTTGGGGGGAGAATTGTTGAGTTGTGATTTGTTTTTGTTTGTTTTGTACAAAGTCCAACAGGTGCTGGGAAAACTTTTTTGTGTAAAACTTGCCAGGACATTCTCGCGTTCAGTCAGAGGATGGAGTGTTTGATGGGGAGAGGAATATTATACACTTGTAATGCAGAAAATCAGCTGCTATATTTAGGGAATAAATGGAATGTTTAATAATGAATGTTTAAAAATTGTATATGGATAGGTATTTATATAGAGCAGTGGTTACTAGACAATGTTCTCCTCCCTTTGATGCTGCGAGCCCAAATGCTGGGGCTGATGTTAAATCGGGAATGGAAGTGTTTGAGGTGGCCTGTGCTGGTGCTCACCTCACGTTAATTATTTTAAAATGAAACTGTCTGGTCCCTGCTGCACTGGAGCTCATTCTGTTGGAAGGCTCAGTATTGCTGTGCGTTTTCAGGGAGTGATGGGGAATATCAGGGTTTGGGGTGTGTAGCCGGAGATGATGTGGGGGGAATGGTGTAAGGAGGAAGGGAATAGTGAAGTTTATGAGTAGGTTGTGATTTTTTTTTAAATGTGAAACATTTGTGGTATTTAGTGGGATGGGTGAGGGAGGATCTGAAATTATTTCTGGTTGAATAGAATTGGTTGCTTTTCAGAGATGGTCTGGAATATGGTCCCTGATCTGCTTGGTTGAATGTCCAGGTAGATAGGTTAGTGGATTCTAGGATCACATTTGTTGGAATTCTTGAATGGGATTGGTTGAGGGCAAGGCCACTGATTTGAGGTTTTCCTGGAATTATGGGATCTTAACATGCAAAGGCCGAGATGCTGTTAAAAATCCTATTATGCCATGTAATAATAATGGATTTGACTTGGTCGGTTTCAAACAGTTGCCATGGTTGAAAGGATGATGGTCTCAGGTTCTGCTATCTGATTGGTGGAGTGGTTTCTATGCCACAACATTCACACAAATGTCAGATTTCCATCCTAGTACAAATGAGAATACACAAAGGCTCGAGGCCAGATTAAAGAGCTGGAAGAATAATAGTTTTTGGCTGTGATATTTTATTGCCAGCTACTTGATGAGCTTGCTTGCATTTTATTGCCAAACTGTACCTTAAGCTCTTTATTATCTAGTCAAATTGAACTTGGGCATTCCTCAGTACCAACTTTGCAGTTGTGCTGAGATTTTTCAGAAATTCTGCCATTTACTTAGTTTTGTATCAGTCAGGTTCTGGTAAAATCAAGCAGTTTGAAAATGCGCTGGTGACGATGAACACAATCACGTAGCTCATGTTCAGTCCGGTTCTTGGTTTGTACAGGCCCTGTGTTGTCTGAATTCTTCAATGCCTTTATCCGAGAAGCTCTCTTTCTCGGTTACACTTGCCAGAAAAAGTTGGGACAGAAATTACCTGGATACGTAAACACATTTTGTGTGTCTTTTCGAATCCTTATAGAGCACTGAGTGCAGCCAAAGGCTGTCGTCTTTGGTGGAACCTCTCCTGAGCGTTCATTGAGAACCACAGTAGTGGGAGCACTCTGCATGCTCGTGTTTGGCTTAAAAGTCAAAAGATGGGATTAGTACAGTTGTACAATGTGCAAACCTGTGAAAGAAACATCTTGTGTACTTTGTCTGTCAAAGCCTAAACTCTGGTGCCTAACAATGACTAAAAAATTTATAGACCTTTTCAAATTACAAGAAAGAAATGATAGCTGAATGTTGTGAATGTGTGTGCACCTGCTGGCGAACAGCTAAAATTAGTATTGAAGGAAGTTTAGAGCCCACATACCCCCCATAATGTGGAAGCATGCTGGTGCACTGGACGACCAGTCACTCACCAGTCTCCCTGGGGTCTGAACACTATAGTCTGTTGAATGCTGATGACTGGGTTCACACAAAGAGTCCTGGCACATGCGAGCAGCCGGTTTTTTGAACCTATTGATTTAATCATTTCAAGCTGAAACTATTCATATGCATCCCAAACACACATTCATATTCCATTAATGTACCTTAGTTGTTGACTCCCGGTAATAGAAAGGCATTTCCAATTGTCATCTAGGATATGAACTTGGAATGCCAGATATAATTATAATCTCAACTCCTGATGGTCAAAATATGCAACAGTTTGAAATTCGAACCAAATTTTCATATGTAAAATTCATGTTTGAGATTGATAGCTGTGTACAAACTTTTCTTTTAGAGTGACCCTTGACGGATTCTTGATGGATATCTAGTCTTGCCAGCTATTAAAATGATTCTGAGCTTGAGGTTTGATTGTTGGAAACAAGTGTGTGGCTTGATCTTAACCTTTTTATTGGTGTAAATCTTAAACCATGTAAAAATATTTTAAGTGGTTATCTCAATTAGATGTATGCTTTTATTTTTGGCTTATTTGGAGAGATATTTGTGAGTTTCCCCCAGTTCCTGCAATGTTATCCTTTTTGTTCACTTAACCTGACACCTTTTGTGGCAGAGATTTTTGGGCACAGAGCCCACCAGCTAAGTACCCTGATCACCTTGGGTGTGACTGTTCTCCCCTTCACCCCCTTCCCCCAAAGACACTACAGTTTATGCAGGCCTTGTACTCACTTGATGCAGTTCAGATTGGGAATTGAGCAGAGTGACACTGGAACTTGCACCATTGCCACTGTGCAGGAATAAGTGTAGTGGTCTGCTTTAATTTACATTGATGACCATCATTGGGATTCCACCAATAATAATCTGTCAGCTGAAAATGAAAGGGTGACGCTGGGTTAGACACAGGCCTCTCCTGTCTGGGGAAATAGATTTGAATCCAGCCCAACCGCTGAGATAATCATCTCTTCTCTTCTCTTCTCTACTGGTTTGACAGGTCTCACGTGAAATCAATTTAGCACCATCCTGGTGAATCTACGCAGTGTGCTCTACACTGCTTTAATATCCGATCTATACCAAGCACTGCACAGAATGCACTGTGACCTAATTTTTTTTTGTACAAATGAATCATTACTTCAGTTTTGTGCTCTAGGCCCCACCTGAATTCTAAAACCCAAGATGTAATTTATTTTTATGGCTTTATGTACCTGCACTTACACTTTCAAGGAATTATGTATTTGAACCCCTAGGTGTCTCAATTCCTCCACACCCTTCAGCATCTTTCGACTGAGTGTATATTCCCATTCCATGTTTTTTCTCCCAATCTGTATTACCATATAATTCTCCACATTAAATTGCACTTATTACCTGTCTGTTCATTCTGATAACTGGTCTTTCACAAATGCTAGACGTGGCTCAGTGGTAACACTCTTTCCTCTGAGTGAAAAGACCAGGGGTTTGAGCCCCACACCAAGATTTAAGCACATAATCTAGGCCGACACCAGTGCAGGACTGAGGGAGTGCTGCTCTGTTGGAGGTGCCGTCTTTCAGATGAGACGTTAAACCGAGGCCCTGTCTGCCCCCTCGGGTGGGTGTAAAAGATCTCATGGAACTATTCGAAGAGCAGCGGAGTTTTCCTGTTCTTTTTATTTTCTATCTTTCCTTCGTTCCGTCTGCCTTTTCTCTTTCCTTCTTTACATTGTGTCACCAGCTAATTACACAATTATGTTCTCTATACCCAAGTCCAACTCATCTATATACCATGAACCCAGTACTAACCCCGGTAGTCCATCACTTGCAACCCCCCTCTAATTCGAGCAGCCATCCACTTTCCGTAACTTTCTGTCATGCTGCTACGCTTCCTCTTAGACCATATGGCTGAATCTTTCTAACAAGCCTCTTATGCGACATCTTTTTGAATGCCTTCTAAAAAATCTACGTACACTAGATCTACTGTATTCCAGAAAAGGCTGTCAAGTTTGTTTCACATAAACTATGTAATGCATCTATTCAGAACTGTATAGCAGTACTCTATGGGGTCAGGTTCTGGTGATTGCCCTGAGTAATTTTGCCCTGAGGAATTGTTGGGCTCAAGTAATACCCTACATGCTGTTTGGTGTTACAAATTCTGTACTGACTCATTTGATGTTTACACTATTTACACTATTCTGATTGTGAAGATGGTATAATTAGTGTTATGGTGTGTGGTTAAACTGGAATCAGTGTACTGCTCTTTTAATATTAAAATCCTGTGGTTATTGTTTGAAGCTTGCTGTGACAGTCTTGATTAAGTCCAAATCTACCCATTTCAGCCTGTTGCATATCCTATCTGATCCATGTACATGCTAATTTGCGTAACCAGCCATTTTAGGGTTTAGTATAGACTGTACAAGGCTTGCACAGGCAGTCATGCTACGACAAGTGCAGACGGTTCTGCTTAGGCTCTAAATGTGTCGAGTGCTGTCTCGTGTAGCCTAACAATTCTTTGCCTTGCAAACAATGTGGAAACACCAGTATTGTTAGTCATTTTGTTTTTACGTATATGATCTCTGGCACGGTCTTTTAACTTGACACACAAAAGCGTGAATAATTTGGGGCAGATTTTGTGGGGCATTGTTAGTAGGGATTTGCAAGCTGCGGCTTGCAAGCCAAAAATCTGAGTACAAACTGGTCCCAGTTTGTGAACTGTAGGCAGGTCCACTGTAATGTTTGGGGCAGGATGGCTTGTTGCTATGGGTAATTGTTTTATGTTCATAATAGCTCACCCTTAAAGCTAGGGACCACAGTGCTTGATAAAAATGTTTTTTAATATATCGGCTGGCTTTAAAAGTTATTGTTTTGCAGGGCAGATAAATAGCTTGTGGGAAGGAGCAAGAATTAAAAGGGCCCCGGCTTCATTTCAATTGGAATGTATTTCCTAACACAGCTAAAACAATTTTTTGCTGGGGGAGGGGAGGAGGCACTATTTCAGTGTACAGTTGCATTCACCCTTTTAATATATTTACAGTGCGAAGCCATTACTTTTTTATTAAAATTGTACAACATTGTCAGTGGGCAAGTGATTTTCAGATCACTTCCAAATGTAAGCAAGTAAAACCGCACTCCTATGTTGCTATGTTCCGGGCCAATGCCAGTTGCCATTTATTCCTCTCCACTCTGCAGTTTCCTCTGATGTTACTGACTGGATGATGTTTACTGGTCCACTTTGGTAGTCAAAATTCAATGTGACGTCAATGTGTGACGATCTCAAGACTTTTAAACTTCTTGTAATGCTTCCGCTTTGCATAGGCTGCAGTATAACTCCAATCAGTGCGAAAACAACTTCAGTTGGCCCTCTGCTAACATTAAAACTTAACTAGCATTTGTACACCAGTGGTAGGAGCTCTGCTTGCATTGGTAGAGAATGATGTGGAGCCAGTAGTATAACCCACCAATGTAGGTTCCATAGACCTTGAAGCAGTTACTGTCTCAAATCAATACCTACAGAATAAAGGTCAGGTGTACAAATAGGCATTGGAAATACAACAAGTGCATTCCCCGTGGGTATTTTGTGAAGTGTGCTGGAAATCAACCCGACAACGCTATATGCACCAGATAACTTGTGGATGCTTTCTGTTTCCAGGGGTGGAAGGGGGAGGAAGGAGAAAATCAAAGTAATAAAAGCAAAATATGGCGAGGAAAATAAATGCGATCTCTAATTGCACTTCAAAGTAAGATATCGCATGTGAAGTGCTATGAGACATTTGAGATTCATGATAACATGCTACAATAATTAGTCTTCCGTAGCATTTAATGATTGTATAATGTCTGATTTTAAGATTACAGCTCTCATATTCGTTGCGTCTGGGGGACAACTTACTTTGCTAGAGTGGAAGGGTTGCGAATTTTGCTCCTAATAGCAATTACTTAAATTTACGGAACACCTTTAATGCAAAAGAAGATTCCAGGTGTTGTACAGGGGAAATAATAGAGACAGAGTGGCAGTACGGGAGAAATTGGGGGAAGTAACCAAAAGCATGATCAGAGAGATAAGCTTTTGAAAAGGAAGAGGCAAAGAGGTAGTAGTCGCTGAATACTTGTCACCAAAGGTGAGAGTCACATGGGATTAAAAGTAGGCCATTCAGCCCTTCAAGCACCAGAGATGGAAAGGTGGGTGTTTGTGCTAAAGAAGATTATAGTGATAGGGTGCAGCAAGGTCACAGAGGGATTCGAGGATGGGTAATTTGATGTTGATTTGCTGGGGAACAGGGAGTGAATGCGGGTTGGTAGGCGTGCAGAACTTTTTGTTGGATGGGATATCGGTTGTAAAGTTGGAGACATTGAAGTAAAGAAGACGTGGATGAAGGTTTTAACAGTGATGGGTCATGGAGGAGTGAAGAGGGTCACGTTCTGGACGTGGTCTAGCCGATGGACCAGATGTGGGGTTCGAAGCTCACCTGTGTCAAACAGAACATAGGTTGCTCACTTGCAATTTACTCACATGCTCTGGGGCATCCTTTCCTGCAACGTATGAGGTGGACAGCGTTGGCCGAGTCACAGGAGTGTGAACCATGCACCTGGTGGGTGGTGTCCTCTCGTGTGATGGTGGTATCTGTGTAGGCTTCGAGGAATTCCTGACATTTACCTGAGGAAGGAGGAAGCCTCCGAAAGCTTGTAGATTTCAAATAAAATCGTTGGAGTATAACTTGGTGTTGTAAAATTGTTTACAATTTGCAATTTCAGTGAGCAGCTAAGGAGAGATTAGATTGGTGAGAGTTTTGAGGCGATTGTGGGGGGGGGGTCGTTAGGGGAAAGAAAAATAATGTTGTGTTGGTGGGTCAAGGAGGGTAGCTGGTGAGGAGATTAAAGGACCAGGTGGCAGATCTTGCAGGAAATTAATTTGGTGAGGCCCTAGAGGGGAGATGGGAGAGAAGGCATTGTGTTTTATGGAATGTGGGGGTGGAGGCAGCTGAATGATGAATTTTGTCATCTCTGAAATTGCGACCAGGGGGTGAGAAGAAGTGAGGATCGAAGGCAGGAGGAGGTGGCTTGTGGTTGAGATAAATTTGGGATTTTTTTTTACTGGTTCTCTGTATGTGGGTGCATTTATTTCCCAGCCCTAGCTCCTCTGAGAAGGTGATAGTGGGCCTTCTCCTTGAACTATTGCAGCCCTGGTTGTGATGGCATTGGCACAGTTGTGTTGGGTAGGGAACTTCAGGATTTTGACCCAGCGGCGATGAACAGCGGTATATGTCCAAGCCAGAACGGCATGTGACTTAGAGGTGAAGTTATTCCAGTGATAGTGCTGCTCTTGTCCTTCCTGGTTGAAGAGGTCATGAGGCTGGGAGGTTTGTCGAAGTAAGCTTGGCGAGTTGCTGCAATGCATCTACAGACATTATTTACTGCAGCCACAGTGGCCAGTGGTGGAGAGGGTGGATATTGAGACCAGCGGCATGGAGCAATAATCAAACAGACTATTTTGTTCTGCATGGTGTCAAGGTTCTTGAGTGTTGTGGCTAAACCCAGGTGAGTGGTGAGTATTTCAGCACATTCCTAATTTGAGCCTTGTAGACGGTGTAGAGATTTTGACGTGTCCGGAGGTGAGACATCTGTTGTAGAGTACCCAGCCTCAGCCTTGCTCTTACAGCCATGGTGTTGATGTGTTTGGTCCTGTTAAGCTTCTGGTCAGTGGTGATCCCCAGGATGTTGATGATGGGAGAGGGGCTCAGGGATGGCACTGCTGTTGAAGGCCAAAGGAGGTGGTTGGGCCTTGTCTTGTTTGAGATGGTCATTACAAGGCACTTGTGTGGCAAGAATGTTACCTGCAACTTGTCAGCCTGAGTCTGGGTGTTGTCCAGGTATTGCTGTAGACTGGCATTGGCAGCAAACAGCCCCACTCCTGATCTTATGATGGAAGAAAGGGCATTGATGCAGCAACTGAAGATGATTGGAGGATGCTGCCCTGGGGAGCTCCTGTAGCATACCCAATGACTGTGATGATTGGCCTTCGGTAACCCCAACCATCTTCCTGTGAGTCGAGTATGACTCCAGCCATTGGAGGCTTTTCCCATGGACCCTGATTAACTTCAGATTTGCTGGGCTCCTAGTGCTCCATACTCGGTTGAATGTTGCCTTAATGCTTAGAGCAGCTGCTCTTGCATTCAGTTCATACCTGGATCAAAGCTGAGATGAGGTGTGGTGTGGTTCAGTTGAAACCTGAACTGAGCAACCGCGGGCAGGGAATTGGTGACAGGGTGTCGTTTGATGGCACTATTGATGACTTCCATCACTTTGCTGATGATTAGAAGGAGAATGACAGGGCAGCAATTGGATGGGTTAGATTTGTCCTGCTTTATGATGATGGGACATGCCTGGTAGATGTCAGTGTTGTTGTAGTGGAATAGTTTGGCTAGGGGCCAGCTAGTTCTTGTGTGCAGGTCTTCAGCACCATAGCCAGGATATTGTTGGGGCCCATAATCTTCACTGCACCCAGTGTACTCAATTGCTTAACGTCATATGGAGTGAACTGATTTGGCTGGACATCGGCATCGTGATGTTGGGAACTCTGGGAGGGGCAGAGTGTTCAAGCCTGCAGCCCTCAGGTTTATGGTTGCAAAGGTAGCTGTTGTGTAATGGGGAACAATGAGGGTATGAGACTGTCTGGGATCTGATGGGGACAAGACCACCAATGAAACATAGGACTTTGCAGGGTGTCCTTGACTTATGGCTTTAGACCTGCGTTCTTTTGGTCTCAATTCCACAAATCGAGTGAGTCCAACCTGCAGCCTTGGTGTCATATGCTGCCCCCAAACCCTGGCAATCTGGCCCTATAAGCCCGTTCTTTTTGCACTTGTGTTTGTTATTTGTTGGTTTATTCTGTTTGAATCTTGTGGGCCTGAAAGAGTGGGGAAGGGCTGTTCTTAATACTTTTGCCTCTTTGGTGGATAAATCTTAGATCAGAACAGTGTTACTATTAGCAACTTGAGAGACATCCAAGTTAGTGGGAGGGTTGATTTTAAACTTTGTATAGGTGGCCCCCGAGACTCCATGGTGCACAGTCCACAGACAAGAGTTTGGGCATTTCTGATGCAAATCACTGATCAGACAGGAATTGGGGAATGGAGGGCTGAAGAATACAGGTAGAAAGCAAGTAACTTGTAAAAGAACATTGTGTTCCCGGTGTAGATTAGCTTTGTGATTAGATTGGCTGATATCACTAATCTGCAGGTTGATTTATATTTTGAAATATACGTGGGTAACTCTTCATCTATGATTTAGCTTTGCTGTGGGACCAATTGCACTTAATTCAAAATTTAATGCTGTCCTTTCTTAGTAAAGATCTGATGAAAGATCTTCGACCTGAAACGTTAACTCTGTTTCTTTCTCCACAGATGCTGCCTCACTTGCGGAGCTTCTCCAGCATGTTCTGTTTTTATTTCAGATTTCCAGCATCCAAAGTATTTTGCTTTTGACTTAGTAAAAATATCCACCTGCTGTAAGAATGTCCAACTTCATGGCTTTGCTGCAAAATTAGGAGGAGACTGACAGGGCAGCAATTGGCTGGGTTAGATTTGTCCTGCTTTAATTTGATGGGGCATACCTGTTAGGTGCCAGGTTGTTTCAGAATTTGAACCCAGAAAGTGATTGAAAGCCTTGACTGATGTGAAAACAAATTCTTGCATTTATAATACACCTTATCGTGCTGACACCTTATCATTAACAACGTCTCATCTCTCCTTTCTCTCTCCCACCTCACCTCTCCTTCCCCCTCTCAGAAACAGTGGCAACATTACGCTTCACAGATGTGTAATCAGACAAAAATTGACACCAAGCCAAAGAAGGAGACATTAGGACAGGTGACCAAAAGGTTGGTCATTGGGGTAGTTTTAAAGGAGGAGAGAGGGGTGGAGAGGCAGAGAGGTTTAGGGAGGGAATTCCAGAGCTTAAGGCCTAGGTAATTGAAGGCATGGCCGCCAATGGTGGGGTGATGGGAGTGGAGGAAGGTATCAGTTGTGGCTCAGTTGGTAGCACTCTTGCCTCTGAGTCAGAAGGTTGTGGGTTCAAGCCCCCCTCCAGGATTTGAGCCCATAATCTAGTGCAGTACTGAAGGAATTAAACCAAGACCCGTCTGCCTGTGAGCAAATTGCCTGTCGAGTTTCCCTACAAATAAAAAGTGACTACACTTCAAAAAGTAAGTTACTGACCGAAGTGCGTTGGGATGTCCTGAAGAAGTGAAAGGCGTTCTATAAATCGTTCGCCCAAAATATCTAAGTGCTTCACACAATGAATCACTTCTGAAGTGTAGTGAATATCACTTCTTCAATGCTGCCCGAATAATCTAAAAGTGCCACAAGCTAACAAATGTATGAAAATGAATGCAGCAGTTGTCGGTAAACCTTGTTTGTGGCCCCAAATCCTGCTCCTCTTAAGCTGGATCTCATTTCCCTGGCTGACTTCCAGCTTACTCAGAATGGATGCACACGCACCCATAGCTTCAGTGTATTATCTGGTCTATGCTTCAGAGACCCCTATGAAAGACTTGTAAAGTCCCTGACGAGTGAAAGTCCTGCTGTGTTGCCATCTCAACCAATAGAGTAATCTTCAAATTGTATTTATGTTTTTTACTCTAAAGGTATGGTATGATTTACAGTTGTCCCTTTATTTGCCTGCGGCGGTTTTATACTCCTGCTGCCTGTCACTGTGTTGGAAAACCACGATTGTGTGGAAAGACCAAGTTGCCAAAATCCTTGCCCTGCTTTTGTTTTTGTGTGATGGCAGAGTCTGGAGCCACGCGAGAGGCCATCATAACTCGCTAGGACCTGTGCTGCTGGTGAATTTTAGGTCTTTTATTCAAGAACGAATTGTGTAGCTGGTGAGGTTTCCTCTTTTTTTTAAATGGGGGTGAGCGTTTAGACTGTCCCGTTTGTATTTTAAATGCTGGAAAATTGAATGTGCAAAAGAACTGTTGATTCAAATAACTAAATTGTCATTGATCATAACTTTGAGGCAATAAATACTGCCAACCAGACCTTTTAAAAACAATTTTTTTGTATATGAAGAATGAGCTTGCTCATTCACTGATATACAATGAGCTGTGATGCAACTCCACAGAACGAAGATGAGGTCATTTCGAAACCATGTGCATATGACATTCTTGAGCTGTGATCCACAGTAGATGGATGTCTATATTGTGTATAGGATTTATGTTCCAGGTCTCATTGGGCTCTTGCTGGTTATTTTGGTGGCTCTAATAGATATGGTAACTTATAAATATGAATAGGCGACACCACTGATTTCTTTTGTACCAAGAATTGATCCAAGCGATATAATGGGATGTACGTCTCCTGTGGCAAGCTTTTTCCCATTCTGGTCCCACTGGTTGCTCCATGTAATGAACAGAAAAACAGAGAGAACACACTGTCTCCTTTGAGAAATGTCTTGCTGGTCCCCTAAGGTCTTGAATATTGTAGTGTGAACTGTGGTAATTCTAATCAATACCTTTATAGTGAAGCAGAATAGGCAATATATAAATAAATGTGACTGACTTTTTAATTGTACTGAAGTGGGCATTTCTCTATCTCTTTCCCCCCCCACCATTTGACGACAGTCCATGTGGTGCACAAAGTTGCTCCACTGCAGAACACGCGTTGCATGTTCCAACTTGTTTGTGAAGAGCTTCTGTGGGCCGCCGCCCAGTTCATTCCTAATATTTTAACATGCAGCAAAATGCGACTAGCTTTTGTGATGCAAAGGTGAAATGAAATTTCTGCTCCTTCACAACTCTGCATGGGGCCTGCATCCTGCCCCATAACATTCCACCCATTCAATGTTAGTTTTGAACAAGTACGGTGATTACCACTTTCTCTTTCTTTGTCCCTCTCCATTTAGCAGTATTCCTTTTTTTGTCTTCTTAATCTGATTGAACCTCACTGTGAGCTGGCCAAGTTGACCACTTAATCTTGCAGTTATTGACAGGAGGACAATAGCATATTTTAAAACTTATTCACCAATTCAAACACAATTTGTTACCACACCCCATTGTTCTGTGACTGTGCTCTCAATTATACACGTGGGATATGTTTCCTGGGCCTGTCCCCCTTGTGTGGAGACTGATACCACATACCAAGATGCAGAAATCTGAAATCTAAAATAAACCAATCTCAATGTAGCGAGCATGTGACATGAACATTTTGATTTGTACAGTATGTTGCTTTCTTTGAGCAGCTTGGATCGCAATGCACCTTTTAATGTCAATTTTAATTCAAGCTATTCAAGGTTCTCACTGGTTGAGAATATTCAACAAACCTATCCCCCTCTCTCGGTATTGCATGCAGACTTTTCATATAGCTAATTATCTAGACCTATCATGGTTGCATAAATTGTTCCCTTCTGCATGCGTTGCTGCTTCTATTGGAAGTCTGGAAAGAGATTACCAGTAAAATTTGCTCTGAAGGAGTCAGCTGTGGCTCAGTGGGTAGCACTCTCGCTGCTGAGTCAGAAGGTGCGGGTTCAAGTCCGCACTCCAAAGACTTGAGCACAAAATCTAGGCTGATACTCCAGTGTAGTACTGAGGGAGTACTGCACTGTTGGAGGTGTGCCGTCTTTCGGATGAGGCTTTAAACCGAGGCCCCATCTCCCCTCAGGTGGACATAAAAGATCCCATGGTACTATTCGAAGAAGAGCAGGGGATTTCTCCCCAGTGTCATAGCCAATATTTATCCCTCAACCAGCATCACTAAAACAAATGATCTGGTCATTATCACGTTGCTGTTTGAGGGAGCTTGCTGTGCGCAAATTGGCTGCTGCATGCGTTTCCTACATTCCAACAGTGTCTATACTGCTAAAAACTACTTCATTGGCTGTGAAGCACTTTGGGATGTCCTGAGGTCATGAAAGGCACTTTTTTTTAGTGAAGTGTTCATCTTTGTGTATTTAAAACAAAATTGGTGGGGGGGAGAGGTGGCTTTAAGTGATACTCTAGGCCAGGAAATTATGAAAATTCAGCTTTGACTCTTTGTGATGAGACTGACAGCCTTGTGAGGTGAATTCACTCCATGTGTTGTTCCTGACACAGTTTAATGCTGCAGTATGGAATTTAGGGTAAGCTCAGTTTATTTAAAGTTGGAATCTTGGAGTGGAAGCCTTTCATGGTCCTGATCTTGCTGTTTACTCGGCACTCTGATGGAGATGGTTGAAACTGATGCCTGGTAATAATATCAGCTCCTAATTACTGCATGAAATGAACCTGCGAAATAGGCAACCCAACGGCAAGGATTTTTAATCGGTGGAATTCAGCCCTCCTTTCTATGGACGCCCAATAAGTGGAGTGTAATATTTCTTTTGAAAGTGCACTGTGAACATATGTCACTTTGTTTGGTCTTGTTACTCACAATTACCATCTCTTCTCTTTTCCCCCGGCCCACCTTCTTCCAAAGTCACTGGCTGTTTGCTGGGGCATAGTTCCAAGAGTGACAGGCACCCATCAATATTCACCCAAATGGTTATTCTTCATGGGTGAGCCGAGCAGTAGGTGTCAGCAGGGCACTCAACCATGGGGGACATCACAATTTTTTCCCCGTCTGATGTCTGCAGACACATATGCACGCGAGCACGTACTTTCCAGCAGGGGTGATTGGATAGTGATCAGGAACCAGAAAGAAGCTGACCTCTAACTCAGGGGCACTGATTTACATAAGTTATGTATAGTATAGTTTGGATCAGTTGTATTTATAAAGAAATGCACAGTCGTTTTAAGTTGTGTTTAGTGTTTATAACCCTCAAATGGGTAGCCCCAGCCCCCCATCTGACATCAAGAACTGCACCAGAGCAATAGACCAACACAAGTATATATTGTAGTCTCCTTGCTGCCACTACTCTGCCTAATTTATATTGTAAGAGGTGTTGGTACCTGTTTATTTTACACTGGTTAATCCCTCTGTTAAAATAGCCGATTGCATCTGATGCTAACATGTCGAGCATTCATTTAATAATGGGCTATTGTGTTTTTTTTATTACTATATTTAAATAACATCAGTCCAAATAATACTTCATAAAACAGGATCCATTTTTATTTTCAGCATGAATTCTTACAAGCTGCTTTGAAAATATTTTATGGCAGCCCTGCCAAATTTTCCCAAGCTTCAAGCTGTTAGCAATTCTGTAGATTGTGGGGGTAGTTGACAGAATGCAATCAGGACATTGTTCTAACAAAGTGGATTTAAAAATCATTAACTTCTCTTTCCCCCCTCCCATGACAGCACTGAAATGCTCAGTGGTTGCCAGGTTATATAA
Organism: Heptranchias perlo; assembly: GCF_035084215.1. NCBI lineage: Eukaryota > Metazoa > Chordata > Chondrichthyes > Hexanchiformes > Hexanchidae > Heptranchias > Heptranchias perlo. The sequence goes on along the minus strand of NC_090353.1, from coordinate 3,190,236 downwards.
TGTGTTCACACTTTAAACAAATCTGTTGGTAAAGTGCAAGTTCTAAGCAAGTCTCAACAAATAGCTCCTTGTTAAGAAATGTTGTCTGTCCCCTCATGGGTTTTTCTGTCTGGTACCTTTTTATTTCACTGCAATAAACATTAACAAAACATATAAGTCAAATCGATTGGAGCTCAGTTTCTTTATATTGACCAGTGTGCTATACAAGACTTGCACATCTGAATTATAGGGGTGAATTGTTTTAAAATCCTGTGCTTAATCTTTGTAGGTAGCTTTTTGCTGTTCCGTTAAAGTGAGCAGATAATGAATGAAGAAATCCCATGTATATTTGATATAATCGGTGAAATATTAATGGATGTTTAGTTAATGAGGAGTAGAGGCAGGATTTGGGGGATAGCATTGTTTGGTTTTCAGAGCATTCAGTGAGTTGCCTGGCAACTAGCTCCTGGAAACGGGAGTGGACTAGGTCTCCCATAGCAACTGCTGTGAATTAGCAAACAATGTGAGCTAGTGCAAACATAGCCAGCCACTTTGGCTTGATTTTAATTGAACATCTGTATGTGTTTTTCTGTGATTAAATGGTGTTTGTTACACATGTCAGTGATGGATGTGTGAAGGTAACCCCATTAGAATATGTGGCAAGGTACAGGTTCATAACTGTTCATCAACCAAATAAAGGTGCCCCACAGAGACAAACCTTTTAACTCTTGGTAAACAAGTACTAGATTTTCTAAAGGGTCGAGGCTTGTTCTTTTTTGGTGTAGTTTATCTGGAACTGGATCAAAACCAAAATATCAAACATCTACAGCATCACCTACATTATAACACTGACCTTGCTTAGTCCCAGTTCACGAGAGGACACTTCCTCCCATCTTACGCGTTACGCTGACAGCCATCTCTAACAAAACCAGCGCGCGCTCTCTCTCTCTCTCTCTCTCTCTCTCTCTCGTTATAATAACCATATCCCCAGTGGACAGTGCTGTGCAATGTAACTGCACAATGCACAGGAGGAAGTGGGGTTGGGCAGAAATGAGTATTGTAGCTGGTTGGGGAGGAGGCATTTTACTGTTGCAACACCATCATTATGCAATAAGGGACCGCTGTTGCTTTTTTTCAAAAAGCAACTTTTTACCAGTAGCTAATGTCAAAAATGTTACATGTTTCTATCTGTCTAAGATCATGTCATGGATGTGACCACACAGTGAAGAAGGACCATGCTTTAGCTGCTGGCTAAGTGGGTAATGGTGCTGCCCAGTTTAGTCCAGATCAGGAGGTCCCAGGTTCAATTGTCAGGCTGCCCTCTGGAATGTTACCAACAACCATGGATCCCTACCTGGTAACAATAAACCTCCACAAGAAGAGGCGAGGAAATTAGCTGGCAAAAACACTTCAATCACAGATGGAACATTAAACTGGTGACCTGACAACTGATTTGTAAACTTTTAACTCTGACTTGTTCTGATTTAATCTATGAAAAGACCTAATGTAAAGATGAAGATCATGGGATTTTTAGCAACAATAGCTGTCTAGCCCTTGCTACCTGTTATTTTAGGCTATACTGAGTGGAAGGTACCTGCACAAGACAGCAAGATGTCACACTGCTGCTAATATATAATCAGTGTGTCTTGCTAGTAAACTAACCCTGCAAACGTCAAATGTGACAGTTCCATAATTGACCTGCTGGATCATTGCTGATTACAGTGAGATATATAAATGGGAGAAGGCCCCTGATCTTGTAGTGTGATGTTCCCCCTTCATTCCCAGGGTAGAAGGTGTCTAAAGCGGTCAAGACTCCACATGTACTCAGCAGATCTGTATAAAAATGACAAAAGTTCATTTTGCAAATGTCCACAAACAGATTCATTCTCCTTTTAAGAAAACCAATCCCCTGTCACCAGATCATCACCCATCTGAACTGTGTTTCTCCTGATGAAACATAGAAAATAGGCCCTTTGGGCCTGCTCCGCCATTCAAAATGATCATGGCTGATCGTCTCACTCAGTACCCTGTTCCAGCTTTTTCCCCATATCCTTTGATCCCTTTAGCATTAAGAAATATATCTATCTCCTTCTTGAATACATCTAATGACTTGGCCTCCACTGCCTTCTGTGGTAGAGAATTCCACAGGTTCACCACACTCTGAGTGAAGAAATTTCTCCTTATCTCGGTTCTAAATGGCATACCCCGTATCCTGAGACTGTGACCCCTGGTTCTGGACTCCCCAGCCATCGGGACCATCCTCCCTGCATCTAATCTGTCTAGTCCTGTTAGAATTTTATATGTTTCAATGAGATCACCTCTCATTCTTCTAAACTCTGATGAATATATGATGTGGAGATGCCGGTGATGGACTGGGGTGGACAAATGTAAGGAATCTTACAACACCAGGTTATAGTCCGACAAATTTATTTTAAAATCACAAGCTTTCGGAGATTATCCCCTTCGTCAGGTGAATGAGTGAAAAGGTTCTCAAATCGCATATCTTATACTAGGCTGGGACAGCATCACACCAATCAAAAGGTGTCGTTGTTGTTCAAACAGGCCAGTCACAGAGAACAGCACATCCCAGTACACTGGATATACATTGTGTCAATTATACAGACAGACAGAAAGAAACCCAAATGGCAGAGAGAGAGAGAGAGGCGGCCTTCGAGACACACGACAACGCAAAATCGTCGAGCAGAAGTTGATAGCCAAGTTCCGCACCCGTGAGGACGGCCTCAACCGGAATCTTGGGTTCATGTCACGCTACACGTAACCCCACCAGCGAAAAGGGGGAAAAAAGTTATGTTTTTAATACTCTCTCTCTCTCTCTCTCTCTTTTTCTCTCTCTTTTTCTCTCTGCCATTTGGGTTTCTTTCTGTCTGTCTGTGTAATTGACACAGTGTATATCCAGTGTACTGGGACGTGCTGTTCTCCGTGACTGGCCTGTTTGAACAACAATGACACCTTTTGATTGGTGTGATGCTGTCCCAGCCTAGTATAAGATATGCGATTTGAGAACCTTTTCACTCATTCATCTGACGAAGGGGATAATCTCCGAAAGCTTGTGATTTTAAAATAAATTTGTTGGACTATGACCTGGTGTTGTAAGATTCCTTACATCTGATGAATATAGGCCTAGTCGACCCAATCTCTCCTCATACGTCAGCCCAGCCATCCCAGGAATCAGTCTGGTAAACCTTTGTTGCACTCCCTCCATGGCAAGGACATCCTTCCTCAGATAAGGAGACCAGAACTGCACACAATACTCCAGATGTGGTCTCACCAAGGCCCTGTATAACTGCAGTAAGACATCCCTGCTCCTGTACTCAAATCCTCTTGCAATGAAGGCCAACATACCATTCACCTTCCTAACTGCTTGCTGCACCTGAATGCTCGCTTCCAGCGACTGGTGTACAAGGACACCCAGGTCTCGTTGCACCTCCCCTTTTCCCAATCTATCACCATTCAGATAATAATCTGTCTTTCTGTTTTTACAACCAAGTGGATAACCTCACATTTATCCACGTTATACTGCATCTGCCATGTTCTTGCCCACTCACCCAACTTGTCTAAATCACATTGGAGCCTCTTTGCATCCTCCTCACAGCTCACATTCCACCCCAGCTTTGTGTCGTCTGCAAACTTGGAAATGTTACATTTAGTTCCCTCATCCAAATCATTGATATATATTGTGAATAGCTGGGGCCCAAGCACTGATCCCTGCGGTACCCCACTAGTCACTGCCTGCCACCCGGAAAAAGACCCGTTTATTCCTGCTTTCTGTTTCCTGTCTGTCAACCAATTCTCAATCCATGCCAGTATATTCCCCCCAATCCCATGTGCTTTAATTTTGCACACTAACCTCTTGTGTGGGACCTTATCAAAAGCCTTCTGAAAATCCAAGTACATCACATCCACTGGTTCTCCCCCATCTATTCTACTAGTTACATCCTCAAAAAACTCCAGTAGATTTGTTAAGCATGATTTCCCTTTCATAAACCCATGCTGACTTTGTCCAATTCCGTTAATGCCTTCCAAGTGTTCTGTTATCACATCTTTTATAATAGACTCTAGCATTTTCCCCACTACTGATGTTAGGCTAACTGGTCTGTAATTCCCTGTTTTTTCTCTCCCTCCTTTTTTAAATCGTGGGGTTACATTTGCCACCCTCCAATCTGTAGGAATGTTCCAGATTCTATCGAATTTTGGAAGATGATCACCAATGCATCGACTATTTCCAGGGCCACTTCCTTTAGTACTCTGGGATGTAGATTATCAGGCCCTGAGGATTTGTCAGCCTTTAGCCCCATTAATTTCCCTAGCACTATTTTCTTACTAATACTAGTTTCCTTCATTTCCTCCCTCTCACTAGTCCCTTGGTTCCCTAACATTTTTGGGAGGTTATTTTGTGTCTTCCTTTGTGAAGACAGAACCAAAGTATGTGTTTAATTGTTCTGCGATTTCTTGTTCCCCATGATAATTTCCCCCATTTCTGACTAAGGGACCTACATTTGTCTTCACTAATCTTTTTCTGAGTTTGCTGACCTACCAGACCTCAAACACTGCATCTTGGAATGCGTTCCTCTCGCTGTTCCTCCGCACTGAGCAGGTATTCAGCTTTATAGCTTGGATTTATTTCGGCCTGTCTTGGATTTTGCTGCACATCTGCTCCTCTGTTAGCCCTATTGTGGGGAGGCTCCCACAGAACCTATATAACTGGTCCTGAGACTGGCAGGTCTTATTTTGAATGCTTAAGGTGTACTTTGTAGCCCAGCCTTCTGAGCAACTTATCTTTTTGACTATTCTTGCACGCCCCAACATAGGAGTTGGCCAGTGAAAAGAAGGGGAAAGAGACTCTTTCTGGCTAAGAGGGTGAAAGGGATGTGACGCTGGCAGCTTTCTGCACAGCAGAGCATTGAGAGGGGTCTGATTGAGCAGCTATAGCAGTCAGCCAGCCATTGACAGCTGCTTGTATATTTACATTGTAGTCTGCAATACTGTTGTATGGATGGAGATCACTTTAGGTGGCACAAGTTGGAACTGAATTACAGTTGTCTTAAAAGTAAGGATAGTTTTCAATGTAATTATCAGGAATTCACTTTCTGATTGCTCTAAAACTTTGTATAATGGCATTGTCTTATTCATTTGCCTCTATTTGTGTATGCATTTACCTCTAGCCAGACATTATGGATGTTCTGTCTTCTCTGGTTACATGTCGTTTGAAGTTCCTCCTGTAGTGACTGAAACCAGTCATATTCCCTGGAGGTGATTAGATAAGAAACGTCAGTTTCTATCAGGCTTCCTGTAACCAGGACATGAATCCTGTGGTCCTGTTCAACGGTGCTGTCAGCAGCAATCTGGACTACTGGATTGCAAGGTAAGCAAGGCAGCTATGCTGTCTTTCATACTGACCTAAAGAGGTGGGGTTGTTACCAGTGACTCTGGTTGTGTTATAAATTCTTCTGCCATGTTTTGCTGAATCAACAGGTGATTTCTTCCCAAATCTCTACCAAAATCGCTCTATAGAAAGACCTTTAGAGGCTGAGACAGGAGAAATTAAAATGGGGAATAAGGAAATGGCAGAGACGTTAAACAAATATTTTGTATTTGTCTTCACAGTAGAAGGCACAAAAAACATACCAGAAATAGTGGGGAATCAAGAGGCTAATGAGAGCGAGGAACTTAAAGTAATTAATATCAGTAGAGAAAAAGTACTGGAGAAACTAAAGGGACTAAAAGCCGACAAATCCCCTGGACCTGATGGCCTCCATCCTAGGGTTCTAAAAGAGGTGGCTGCAGAGATAGTGGATATTGGTTGTGATCTTCCAAAATTCCCTAGATTCTAGAACAGTCCCAGCAGGTTGGAAGGTAGCAAATATAACCCCACTATTCAAGAAAGGAGAGAGAGAGAGAGAGAGAAAACAGGGAACTAAAGGTCAGTTAGCCTGACATCAGTCGTCGGGAAAATGCTGGAATTCATTGTTAAGGAAGTGGTAACAGGCTACTTAGAAAATTATAATATGATTAGGCAGAGTCAACATGGTTTTATGAAAGGGAAATTGTGTTTGACAAATTTATTAGAGTTTTTTGAGGATGTAACTAGCAGGGTAGATAAAGGGGAACTAGTGGATGTAATATATTTGGATTTTCAAAAGGCATTTGATAAGGTGCCACATAAAAGGTTGTTACACAAGATAAGGGCTCGTGGAGTTGGGGGTAATATATTAGAATGGATTGAGGATTGGTTAACGGACAGAAAACAGAGAGTAAGGATAAACTGGTCATTTTCAGGCTGGCAGGCTGTAACTAGTGGGGTGCCGCAAGGATCAGTGCTTGGGCCTCGGCTATTTACAATATATATTAATGACCTTAGATGAAGGAACCGAGTGTAATGTATCCAAGTTTGCTAACAATACAAAGCTAGGTGGGAAGGTAAGCTGTGAGGCGGATACAAAGAGTCTACAAAGGGATACAGACAGATTAAGTGAGTGGACAAGAAGGTGGCAGATGGAGTATAATGTGGGGAAATGTGAGGTTATTCACTTTGGTGGGAAGAATAAAAAAACAGAATATTTTTTAAATGGTGAGAAACTATTAAATGTTGGTGTTCAGAGAGATTTGGGTGTCCTCGTACAAGAAACACAGAAAGTTAGCATGCAGGTACAGCAAGCAAGGAAGGCAAATGGCATGTTGGCCATTATCGCAAGGGGGTTGGAGTACAAGGGTAAGGAAGTCTTGATACAATTGTACAGGGCTTTGGTGAGACCTCACCTAGAGTACTGTGTACAGTTTTTGTCTCCTTATCAAAGGAACGATAAACTTGCCTTAGAGGCCGTGGAAAGAAGGTTTACTAGATTAATACCTGGTGGTTCTATGAGGAGAGATTGAGGAGAATGGGCCGATGTTCTGTGGCATTGGAAGAATGAGAGGTGATCTCATTAAAACATACAAGATTCTGAGGGGGTTTGACAGGGTAGATGCTGAGAGGTGGTTTCCCCTGGATGGGGAGTCGAGAACTAGGGGACATAGTCGCAGGATAAAGGGTCGGCCATTTAAGACTGAGATGAGGAGGAATTTCTTCACTCAGAGTAAACTTCTTAAAGGGAGTAACTAACGAGCTTAATCTAAGGCAAGTCATGGCAGTAGAGCTTGCACCCGTGATATGCTCCTCCTGTGCTATGTGGGAAGTCATGGACACTATCGGTGTCCCTGGTGACCATGTGTGCAGGAAGTGTGTCCAACTGCAGCTACTGGCTAACTGCATTTCTGAGCTGGAGCTGTGGGTGGATTCACTGTGGAGCATCTGTGATGCTGAGATTACCGTGGATTGCACATTCAGTGAGGTGGTCACACCGCAGGTAAAGATTACGCAGGCAGAAAGGAAATGGGTGACCCCCAGGCAGAGTAAAAGGACTAGGCAGGTAGAGCAGGAGTCCCCTGGGGCTATCTCCCTCTCGCAGATATTCCACTTTGGATATTGTTGGGGGAGATGGCTTATCAGGGGAATGCAGCAAAAGCCAAGACCGTAGCACCACGAGTGACTCAGCTGCACAGGAGGGGAGGAAAAAGAATGGGAGAGCAATAGTGATAAGGGATTCCATCGTAAGGGGAACAGATAGGCATTTCTGTGGCCGCAGACGTGACTCCAGGATGGTATGTTGCCTCCCTGGTGCTAGGGTCAAGGATGTCACGGAGCGGCTGCTGGACATTCTGAAGGGGGAGGGTGAACAGTCAGGGGTCGTGGTCCATATCGGTATCAACGATATCAGTAAAAAAAAGGATGAGGTCCTGCAAGCAGAATCTAGGGAGTTAGGAAATAAATTAAAAAGCAGGACCTCTAAGGTAGTAATCTCAGGATTACTCCCAGTGCCACGTGCTAGCGAGAGCAGAAATAGGAGAATAGACCAGATGAATGCGTGGCTTGAGAGATGGTGTAGGAGGGAGGGGTTTAAATTCCTGAGGCATTGGGACTGATTCTGGGAAAGGTGGGACCTGTACAAGCTGGACGGGTTGCACCCAAGCAGAAGCGGGACCATTATCCTCACGGGGGCATTTGCTAGTTCTGTTGGGGAGGGTTTAAACTAGTATGGCAGAGGGATGGGAACCAAAGGGCAGGTACAGATACGACAAATTCAGACCAGGAAACGGGAAGTAGAAAAGTAGTTAGTGATGTAGTTAGCGACTCAGAAAGGCAAAAGAAGGAAAGGTTAAATAGTATTCAGCACAGGAATTTGATGGGGTTAAAGGGTATATACTTCAATGCAAGGAGTATTACAAACAAAGCAGATGAGCTAAGGGCACAGATAGACACATGGCAGCATGATATCATTACTATAACGGAAACCTGGCTTAAAGAGGGGGATAATTGTCAGCTCAATATCCCTGGAGATAGAGTTTTCAGGCAAGATAGAGTGGGTGATAAAAAAAAGAGGCGGGGGTAGCATTGTTGGTTAAAGAATCAATTACAGTTGTGAGAAGGGATGATATGCTAAATGGATCATCAATTGAGGCCATATGGGTTGGGCTAAGAAATAAAAAAGGGGCAGTCACACGACTAGGAGTGTATTATAGACCCCCGAATAGCGAAAGGGAGATGGAAGAACAAATATGTAGGCAAATTTGAGTGCAAAAATAAGACGGCAATAATAGTAGGGGACTTCAACCAACCTAACATCAACTGGGATTCAAACAGTGTGAGGGGCACAGAGGGTACAAAATTCTTGATCGGTGTCCAGGAGAACTTTTTTAGCCAGTACGTGACAAGCCCAACAAGAGGGGATGCAATTCTAGATTTAGTCCTGGGAAATGAAGATGGGCAAGTGGGTGAAGTGACAGTGGGTGACCATATTGGGGATAGTGACCACAATTCAGTTAGTTTTAGCATTATTATGGAAAAGGACAGAGTTAAATCAGGAGTAAACGTTTTAAATTGGGGGAAGGCAAATTTTACAGAACTAAGAGGTGATTTGGCAGAAGTGGACTGGACACATCTACTTGAGGAGAAATCAGTGGGAGGCACTGAAAAGTGAAATTCTACGGGTACAATGCAGACACGTGGCCTCAAAAAAAAAAAAAAAAAAAAAAGGGTGGCACTGCCAAATTTAGAATCCCCTGGTTGTCTAGAAGTATACGGGGCAAGATATGGCATAAAAAGAAAGCTTATGACTGTCACAGAAAACTAAATACTGCAGAAAGCCAAAAGGAGTATAGAAAGTACAGGGATGACATAAAAAAGGAAATAAGGAAAGCAAAGAGAGGGCATGAAAAAATATTAGCTAGTAAGATTAAAGAAAACCCAAAGATGTTTTATCAGTACATTAAGAACAAGAGGATAGCTGAGGAAAAGGTGGGATCTATCAGGGATGATAAGGGTAACTTGTGTGTAGAAGCAGAGGATGTGGTAGGGTTTTAAATTAATATTTTGTCTCCGTATTCACAAAGGAAAGGGATGATCCGGACATAGTTAAAGAAGAGAGGTGTGAAATATTGGATATGGTAAACATAACGAGAGAGGAAGTACTAGAGGGACTGGAATCCTTGAAAGTTGATAAGTCACCAGGGCCGGATGGATTGTTTCCTAGGCTATTGAAGGAAGCCAGGGAGGAAATAGCGGATGCTCTGAGGATCATTTTCCAATCCTCACTAGATAAAGGGGAGGTACCAGAGGATTGGAAGACTGCAAACATAGTACTATTGTTTAAAAAGGGTACGAAGGAAAGGCCGAACAATTATAGGCCGATTAGTCTTACCTCGGTGGTGGGCAAACTATTAATTTATCCTATCTCTCAGTATTGATTCTGTCACTTGGAAAGGCATGGTTTAATCAGGGATAGTCAGCATGGATTTGTTCAGGGAAGGTCATGCCTTATAAATCTGATTGAATTCTTTGAGGAAGTGACGAGGAGGATTGATGAGGGTAGTGCAGTGGATGTTGTCTACATGGATTTTAGTAAGGCGTTTGACAAGGTCCCACATAGCAGACTGGTCAGAAAGGTAAAAGCCCATTGGATACAGGGAAATGTGGCAAATTGGATCCAAAATTGGCTCAGTAACAGCAAACAAAGGGTAAAAGTCGATGGATGTTTTTGCGAATGGAAATCCGTTTTCCAGTGGTGTGCCACAGGGCTCAGTGTTGGGTCCCTTGCTGTTTGTGGTATATATTAATGATTTGGACTTGAATGTTGGGGGCATGATTGGCAAATTTTCAGATGACACAAAAATTGGCCGTGTAGTTGATAGTGAAGAGGATAGCTGTAGACTCCAAGAAGATATCAATGGGTTGGTGGAGTGGGCGGAAAAGTGGCAAATGGAGTTCAACCCGGAGAAGTGTGAGGTAATGCACTTAGGGAGGGCAAACAGTGAAAGGGAATACGCAGTAAACGGGAATATATTGAGAGGGGTTGAGGAAGTGAGAGACCTTGGAGTGCATTTGCACAGGTCCCTGAAGGTGGCAGTACAGGTAGATAAGGTTGTGAAGAAGGCATACGGAATGCTCTCCGTTATTAGCCGAGGTATAGAATACAAAAGCAGGGATGTAATGATGGAACTGTATAAAATGCTGGTAAGGCCATAGCTGGAGTATTGTGCGCAGTTTTGGTCACCACATTACAGGAAGGACGTAATTGCTCTGGAGAGAGTGCAGAGAAGATTTACAAGAATGTTGCCAGGGCTTGAAAATTGCAGCTACGAGGAGAGATTGAATAGGCTGGAGTTTCCCTTGGAGCAGAGGAGGCTGAGATTTGATTGAGGTGTGCAAAATTGAGGGGCCCAGATAGAGTAGACAGGAAGTACCTGTTTCCCCTAGCGGAGAATTCAAGAACTCGGGGACATAGATTTAAGCTGATTGGCAGAAGGATTAGAGGGGACATGAGGAAAAACTTTTTTACCCAGAGGGTGGTGGGTGTATTGAATTCGCTGCCCAAATTGGTGGTTGAGGCAGGGACCCTCAACTCTTTTAAAAAGTACCTGGACCTGCACCTAAAGTGCTGTAAGCTGCAGGGCTACGGACTGGGTGCTGGAAGGTGGAATTATAATGGGCACCTGGTTGTTCTTCGAGCTGGCACGGACATGATGGGCCGAATGGTCCCCTTCTGTGCTGTATCTTTTCTATGGTTGTGAATCTTTGGAATTCTTTACCCCTGAGGTCTGTGGATGCTGAGTCATTGAGTATATTCAAGGCTGAGATAGATTGATTTTTGGACTCTTGGAGAATCAAGGGAAATGGGATTTGGGTGGGAAAGTGGAGTTGAGGGCAAAGTTCAGCCATGATCTTATTGAATGGTGGAGCAGGCTTGAGGGGCTGTATGGCCTACTTCTGCTCCTATTTCTTATGTTCATATAACCCTGGAGGTCGGTGCAAGCAGCCAGGGTTAACTAGCTACCTCTCTCAGTATCACCTGCAATGCTCCTTGGCTGTACAATCCTTGCCAAGCCATTAGAGAAGATACTGCGCCTAAAGCACTCACAACTGCATCCTAAAGCAGTACAGTGCACAAGCTTGTGTGTGTGTACCTCTGGACTTGACTACTCCAATGCTCTCCTGGTTGGCCTCCCATCTTCAACCCTGAAACTTGAGCTCATCCAAAACTCTGCTGCTCATATCCTAACTTGCACCAAGTCCCGTTCACACATCGCCCCTGTGCTCGCTGACCTACGTTGGCTCCTGGTCTGGGAATGTCTTTCTGTTAAAATTCTCATCCTTGTTTTCAAATCCCTCCATGGCCTCACCCCTCCCTATCTGAAACCTTCTCTAGCCTTACAACCCTCTGAGATCTCTGCGCTCCTCCTATTCTTTCCTTTTTTCGCATCCCCGATTTTAATCGCTCCACCATTGGCGGCCAAGCCTTCAGCTGCCTGGGCCCTAAGCTCTGGAATTCCTTCTCTAAACCTCTTTGCCTCTCTACCTCTCTCTCTCCTTCTTTAAGATGCTCCTTAAAACCTACCTCTTTGACCAAGCTTTTAGTCATTTGTCCTAACATCCCCTTATGTGGCTTGGCATCAAATTTTGTTTGCTAATTGCTCCTGTGAAGCACCTTGGGACATTCTACTACATTAAAGATGCAATATAAATGCAAGTTGTTGTTGTGTAGGTGTTTTGCTATTCTGCTGCTGTGGGGAGAATAATGGGTTCAAGACTTCATTTTTATTAGTTACCCTCAAAGGCAGCGAATAATCCACGCCAATAACAGTTTAAAAAGCTGATATGTCACTTTTTCAGTCCATGTGAGTGCTACACAAGAAAAATCTGCTTTTTTCACTGGGATTGCAGATTGTTAACATGAACCAGATATATGGAAGGCACAGCTGGAGGGTGTTGGAACCAACAGATTATTTTGAAGGAGAACTGAAGACTAATAGAACCAACTTCCTCTCTTGTTGGTCACATGCATGCTTGAAGCAGGAAAGTTTTAAGATGAGCTGATGGTTTCTGAGATTGGAAGGTACATATGTTAGAATTATTTTGTCCTCCAAAGCAGTTGTAGAAAACCGAAGCTACGAAATGCAACTTTTATAAACTTTGTTTTCCTTAAAGGAACTTTCTGGAGCGTGCTGGCTCTTTTCTTGCATGAAGGTGAATTTTGTTCAGGATTAGTTGTAACAATTTGTTTGAGATGAGAATGTTTTCCAGTGTGAAAGCATTAACTGACTTTATTGAGCATTCCTGTCACTGCCCTAGTGGAATTGCCAGAGATTGGAACTGGTGTAATTTGTATAAAAGTAAGTAGGAATTCATCACTTCTACCCCACTGAGATTCCCATATTTAGGATTTTACTACAGTGCACTGCTGTGGTGTGTAATGCAGATAGTTGTTGGTTTGTGTGAGCCGCAGTACCTGGTTATGTTCTGTAACTTGCCTGTTTCCACACCCATGGTTAAGGTCCCTGTTACCATGGAGTGATCGGAGAAAGAACCCACCCAACCTAAATTGGAGCAGTCAACATCTATGAGGAAATTTGAGGCGTGACATTGATAATCAATAAAATATAATAGATTGCTGCCTCCAGACTGGAAGCAATCTGTCGGGGGTGCATGTGAGAGCACAAATTTCAGCTTCCCATTCTTGATCCTGGAAATCACATTTCTGTGCACTCCATACTTTTTTTAAAAAAATGATTGCAGAATGTAATGATTTTTATTTCTAGTAGAAAAAACGAAACCTGTGGCAGGCTCAAAGCGCAACGAAGGCTGGACAATACTGGTGATCCCTCGACACATCTGTTTGACGTTTCTGTAATATCTTAATGGATGGTGCTGATTGAGTCCATACAAGTGGCTTTGAAAGTAAAATTTCAATAGACTCCCAAATGCACAAAATGAAGTGTTGAAAATCAAAACTTTGTGGGGGCAAGCCCACTCCTAGAATGTCAATCTCATCCCATCAGCACTCATCCCTTTTCAGTAATTTCAGAACTCACCATAGCAGCAAATTGTACTTTTAAATAATTTGGATTTCTCCCCTGCAATGAAATTGATTAAATGTTGGGTACTCCTGCTGTTTAAGTCATCACCTGCCTATGTCCCAATGCACTTTTAGTGCAACCCCTATATGCAGAGCTGTTTGTGAATTATCACCTTAATAGTAGAACCAGAGGACACGGGGTGAAGGGGGTAAATTCAAAACCAATCTGTGGAAACATTGTTTCAGTGAGCAAGCGGTCAATCTATGGAACAGGCTCCCTCGGGAGATGGTGGAAACAGTTAGTATTGATTCAAAAGCAAATGTGATCAATTTCTTTATAAAATATATAATTTTGGGCTACAATATCTGAGTAATTTAAGACATGATGTGTTGAGTGTAACCGGCTTGGGAGGAACAGGTGACTTTGAACCTATGGTTCCCAAAGCTCTCCACCACTGGGGGCTTTCCTCACCTCATGTCTGGGTTTGTTGTAGACCCATTGATAGAGATTGATTGCTACGATTAGTCAACAACTCCATTATCATTGTATCAACGACTACCAGGATGGTAGAAGGCGGATTAGATGGACCTTGGTCTTTTTTCATCGAGCTGTTCCTATGTTGTTTCTGGGCCATGTCCGCTTTAGCTGGTTTTCTAGGTTGGAGTGTGTAGCTAATGGAGTTAATAGTGTATAATAGCTTTTAAAATGCTGTAAAGAGTTGCAGAATGTTGTACTGTGTACAAAAGTCATCTCCAATATGTTGGATATGCAGGCATTTGAAAGATGAGGCGGTGAATCAGATGTGCTCCAGAATCGAAGGGAAAATATCAGAATATGAATGACATCTTTGGGATTTTATGGATTTTTAAAGTGCAATCCCAGTGAAGATCATCATTTAGCTTTCCATAATGTAAACATCCACTTGTATTCATTTGGACTTTTAAGAAGATGTGTATTTGTCTGAATACGCACAGTTTTGACACAGTTGGTAGCACTCTCGCTTCTGAATCTGAAGTTGCTGGGGAGCACAAAATCTAGGCTGACGCTTCAGTGCAGTACTGAGGGAGTGTCTTTTGGATGAGATATTCAGGTGGATGTAAAAGATCCCATGGCACTATTTGAAGAAGAGCAGGGGAGTTCTCCGCGGTGTCCTGACTAATATTTATTTCAACCAACATCACTAAAAACAGATTATCTGGTCATTGTTACGTTGCTATTTGTGGGATCTTGCTGTGTGCAAATTGGCTGCCATGTTCCATTACAACAGTAACTACAGTTCAAAACTACTTTGTTGTCTGTGAAGTGCTTTGGAATGTCCTAAGGTTGTGAAAGATGCTATATAAATGAAAGTTTGTTCTTTTATTTTGAAGCTTTGTAACAAACTTTGCCGTTATTTTCTGATTCACAGACATCAAAGTTGAAATCATGATAGAAGCTACAATCTCTGTGTTTAATTTTTTTTATTATTGCACAGTATTAGTCCCCGATGGCCTAATAGCTGGCCACAGACCTCAGCAGTTCCCTGTGCCACCACTGCATGCTTCGTCAGTTATAACATCTGCAACATTCCTCTGGCTAATAATGACTTGTTTGTCTTTCTGTTTTGATAGAAACTAGCATGCAGAGCTCAGAGGGTGCGTCCGACTCACCATCGACTGTGACCCTGCGGACATCCACTGCTGGTCCGCCATCTGTGCAGGCTGCAGTGGTACAGCAAGTGCCAGCACCACAACAGGTATGTATCTAGAGCGCTGACATCACTGGGACCCTGGAGGGGCAATATTGTACTTGGATATAGGAATATACAGTCTCTGTACAAGATCTGTTCAGTCCCAAAAACTAATGCCTCTCAGTAGCCAATCCTTCGACATCTATTAAATTATCCTTCATATCTTTCCATACTATCTACCTTCCTGGACAGTCCATTCCATCTGCTCTGCAATGTAGTTAAATCTAAACTGTCTGTGCCTCTTTTAAGCCAGAGCCCATGCCCCCTGGTTCTTGAGTTCGTGGCAATCTCGCATGTATTATTGGCTTCAATTTATCTACAGCTTTAAGAATCTTCAGTACTTCAATATTATCTTCTCTCAACTTTCTTCAGAGCAAATAGTCCCAGTCCCTTCAACCTCTTCTCATAGCTCAGTTGCCTTAAGCTCCATATCATTGTGGCTGTACTTTTCTGCACTGGCTCCAATGGCAGTAAGGTGATCAGAATTGTACACCATACTTGTCGACCTTAAATGCTATTTACCACTCATCAGACCAGCTTCCCAAACTATTCCCATTCCTTTTGTATTTGGTTTCACTGTTCCCAATTGTTTGAAACTGGCCTCCTAATTTAGTGTTATCTGTTAATATACAACTCGTTTCTCTTCCCATCCCCAAAACAGCAATGGCCCCAGTACTAATCCTTGTGGCACCCCAATAGTGATCACTAGTTGATGCAACTCTATTCATAATTGATCTTTGCTTTCTCTGACCAATGCTCAATCCCCCTCAGGCTTGCCTCTGTCCCATGCCTTTCTACCTTGTAGACTCATTGCTTGTGTGGTACGGCAGCAGAAGCTGGTCTGAAATTTAAATACATCACATCCATAGGATTTCTGTTGTTAACAAGGTCTCCGGGAAGTTTGTTGTCTAAAACATCCCTCCCATAAATCAATGCTGACACTCTTGCCATCCCATACCTGTCTTGGGTGTTTCATTGTCCCCTCTTTCAGGATGCTTTCTAATACCTCACCCATGACTGAGGTTAGGCTCATTGGCCTGTAATTACTTGATCGGTCTCTATACTTGAAGATTGGTGTTATACTACACTCTTTCCAATCTTTGGGCAATACTTAAGTTTCTAGCGATTCCCTGAAGATTGTGGCAAGTGCATGAACGATTTCACTGGCCATTTCTTTGAATACCCCCATACAAAGTCCACCCAGGCCTTGTGCCTCGTCTTCCTCGAACTTCCTCAGCCTATCAATGGCAGTTTTATCTGAAACTTCCATTTCTTTTAGTACTTCCCGCTGTGCCCCCTGAGAATTCAACTTCATGTTAGGAAGACTACCTGTGGTCTCCTTCATGAACATAGAAAAGAAGAGTTAATTTAGTATACTTGTTATCTCTTGGTCACTGTGATATGTCACATTTAAGATCTTTCAATGGCCTCACTATCTCTGTCTCCACCTGCTTGCTGTGAATATCTTTAGCTGTTAGAAATAAAATCCTAGATCTGTGCCAGTTGGCTTCCTGTCATCACTTTTTTCACACTTTTCGTGTCCACTGTTTTCATTTAAATTCTTATGTCTGCATTTATAATGGAAAATGCCTGTGTAAACTCATCACTGATTGCACAATCTGGACTTGGGTTCTCATTCTTTCAACATGCTTTCTGAAATTTTCTCTCTATAATTGAAATTTCTAATATCTAATATAATAAGAAATTTTAAAAATTACATAGTGACATGATGACATACATTGAATTGTTTTTAAAATGTCTTTTCAAGCCTTCATTAAAGCTTTTACTTGAAGGCCTCAGTATTTCCCAAAAACCTGGGCTTGAGTTATTTTTGCCCAGAGCTGTGACACTCTGAGCTGAATTTGGACTGTGCGGCCTGACCGTGGGCACTCCACCTAACGCCCTGGGATTCACCAGTACTGTTCAGTCAGCTGCACTCGAGTGTTTTATTCTTAAGCAATAAACTGTTGAACTGAAAAGTAATTGTTTCATAAGCTAAAAGACAAACTTCAAAAGCTTTACTGAGGTAAAATTCATTATTAAATGTTAAAAAACATGAACTCTGTGTACCAGTCCTTTTTTTCCCCTCTCTTTTCTGATTATACACCTGTTTTGTGTTCTATAAACTTTGAAAAGCAAGCGGGGAAGGGGGAGAAAGAGTGGATCTCTCTCTTTTAATGTTGCTTTGTGTATGTGCACCCCCAGGTGTTTCTGTTCCTGCACCCCCTTTAAAATTGTACCATTTAGTTTATATTGCCTCTCCTCATTCTTCCTACCAAAACTTCACACTTCTCTGCATCAAATTTCATCTGCCATGTGTCTGCCCATTTTACCAGTCTGTCTATGTCCTCCTGAAGTCTGTTACTATCCTCTTCACTGTTTACTACACTTCTGAATTTTGTCATCTGCAAACGTTGAAATTATGTGCCCTATACCCAAGTCCAGGTCATTAATATATATCAAAGAGCAGTGGTCCCAATACTGACCCCTGGGGGACACCACTGTATATTTCCCTCTAGTCTGTAAAACAACTATCCACCACAACTTCCTGCTTTCTGTCTCTTAGCCAATTTCGTATCTGTGCTGCCACTGCTGCTTTAATCCCATGGGCTTCAATTTTGCTAACAAGTCTATTATGTGGCACTTTATCAAACACCTTTTGAAAGTCCAATTGTGAAGCAGTTGGGGTTGTGGTCATTTTCTGGCGCTAGCCCATGAGTGACCAGATTTATTCAGTTCAATTTCGCAACTTGCCGTGGTGGGATTTGAAGTCATGACCTCTAGATTCCTGGTCCAGTATGATAATTAGGCTACGGTACTTATTTCTCCTGGTTGTTGCTTAATATTGGGTTCAACATCACTGCTTGGGGAGGATTCCTTGACTAATTGTTCCTGTAACAATCCAATATTTTGTCCAGGATTGTGTTTTCTCTCTTATTACATCCTTTACAGATTTTCCAATCTCTCTATGGTAAATTGAAGTCCCTCAATAAGTGCTGGTATTGCACTGCTTCTCATGTCTTTCTTACAGTCTCTTGTTTCTGTAACCCAATTCCTGTCTCTGCTGTTGCCCTCTGCCTCCACTATTACTTCCATAAGATCCTCTCATTGGCCCCTGTTCTCGGCTATCTCTCTTGTGTTGCCCAGTGAAAGTCATGTATCACGTGTGAACTTTTCACACTCAAGTTCACTCTTCCCTTCAGTTCCTTAGCTAACAGTAGTCCTGTCTGAAGTCCTCTGCTCTGATCACTATATAAATACATAAATGAAACCAGTGCCTCCAGTGTAATTTATCTTCCATGTCCCCGTGTCGCTGAGGCTCCAATCTAGTTGTATTTACAGATGTCGCACAAATATAAAATATCTTTCCTTTAAAATTTTCTGCTTCTTCCATGAACTATTAAATGAAAGGCTTTTAGTCAAGCTTCTTAGCACAGATAGTACAGAATGACTTCTCAGAGGACCTCGCTTGGTGGAAGGCACTAAGGGTGACTGGTGTTCAAATGTAACTTACAGATTCCTATCAAAAAGCCTTGGCAAAAGTGGGCAAAACCTACAACAGTGCAGAGTCTGTGTTTGTTCTACATATAATTACTGCTGTCTTTCATTTTACGTGTGGGGGAGGGGGTTCTAGTCTGTTTTTACAGCAGGTGCTGTACTTGTAGTTGATATGCCAGATGACATTTACAAAGATTAACGCAGGTGACTTTATTACTATAGGCTTTTATTAAGAAGGAATCTGTTGTCAATTACCCAGGAAACACTGTCCAATATAGATTATAAAGTAATGTCAGGGGCTGATTAGAAGGTTTCAGTATTGAAAGATGAAGAATACTGTTTGTTTGCTGTGGTGTTCTATACAGTAGGATATAAACAATTAAACTGTAGGGGCATGCATCCAGTCTGATGCATTATTGCTCACAATTTGCAAATAGAGATTTCTGTTTCACAAAAACAAAAACTATTGGGCGACCCTCTGTGTGATGGTGACTGAGGTTTGTGATGTTTTAAAATAGCAATAAAACTCGAGTTTGAACTAATTTCCAAATGTTCTCATGAAAGGTTTCACTGAGACAAATTCTCAGGCCTGTGAAATTAATGAAAGGAATCCCCTTATCTTGGAGTAAGTCTTTGTGTTGTGTCCCAGAGGCTAACTGAAGTCCTTTCCATTTGGTGTATGGATAACGCTAATGATTAGGATGACTTGTAGGCTGAACGTGTATAGTCATTTAGCACAGTCTAAGAGGTGGAGTCTATATACTTTATGCATCTTTTTTCTGTTGGGTTTCAAGCAATTTGATTCTGAAAAGGTGTCTCCTCCAGTGTTAACTAAGCTAAAGACTGGAATTTAATTTCTGACAGTCATCGAGTAACCTTTAGCTGTCTTGGGTTAAGTGTGTTGGTGCTTTGGATGCATGTTGAGAGTTTTAACATTATAACCTTGTATAAATCACTGGTGAGGCTGCATTTGGAATATTGTTTACAATTTGGACACCCTTCCTACACTTGAGCAGATTTAGAAAAGAGGGACGAGGATAATTCTAGGACTTGGGACTCTAAATTATGCAGAAAGACTTGCAGAAGGGGAGAGGAGAAGGAGAAATGATTGAGTGGGACATGATTCAAATCTTTGAAATGTTGAGAGGGTGGAATAATATAGATGCAAGCAGGCTTTCTGACTTGGACAGCAAGTGCAGAACTAAAGGAACAGCCTCCTTGATGAGTCAGTGTGTAAATACACGGTGTAGTGTAGCACTGAGCCATTTGGACAGATTTGGTCCTCAGTCTGATTTAGCCAGAGCAGCATTGGGAGGACACTACAGTTGGCCTCATAGTCCTTTTCGTGATCTCTATCCAGTGAACCCTGTTGGAAACATGTGAGGCCAGGGTCGAGCTTTGCTGTGATGCCCCCTCAGTGGCATAGCATGCTGACAAAACATTGTCCAGTTTCACAAGTGAGAAACAGCAACTTGTGCAAGTCATGAGGGGGCCACTACTGATTGTGGAGTTATCATCTACAGGGGAGGAACGGAGAGAATTGGTGTGCTTTTTTTAAAGAAGAAATATACTGGAGGGTATAAGGTCACAAGGGTTTAGAAGGGTACGATAGTGAGGTGATTATGTTACTGGACTAGTAATCCAGAGGCCTGGACTACTAATAAATGGGGTAGAGAAGCAGAGGGATCTGGGGATACAAAGTAGCGAACCAGGTTAATAAGGCCGTTTTTTTAAAAAAAAAAGCAAACCAAGCACTGGGATTCATTTCTAGAGGGATAGAATTGAAAAGCAAGGAAGTTATGTTAAACTTGTAAAGAACCATGGTTAGACTACACTTGGAGTACTGTGAGCAGTTCTGGTCTCCATATTCTAGAAAGGATATAGATGCACTCGAGAAAGTGCGAAAAAGATTTACTATAATGATATCAGGTGTAACCTCTCAATGCTATCAGGAAAGATTGAACAGGCTGGGGCGTGACCTAATAGAGTTCTTTAAGATTATGAAAGGGTTTAATAGGGTAGATGTAGAGGAGAAGATTAGTCACTAATAAATCCACTAATAAATTCAGAAGAAACTTCTTTACCTAGAGAGTGGTTAGAATGTGGAATTCGCTACCACAAGGAGTAGTTGAGGTGAATAGCATAGATGCATTTAAGGGGAAGCTAGATAAACACATGAGGGAGAAAGGAATAGAAGGATATGGTAATAGGGTGAGATGAAGAGGGGTGGAAGGAGGCTCGTGTGGAGTATAAAACCAGCATAGACCTGTTAGGCCGAATGGCCTGTTTCTGTGCTGCACATTTTATGTAATTCTGTGTAATCCAGAGAAAATTAGTTCAAATTCTCAAACTACTCTTGTAAGATTTGAAATCAGTTTTTAAAAAAATATATTTTTTTGAAAACCTGGAACTAAAAAGCTGGTAACAGTAAAAGTGACCATGAAGCTGTTGGATTGTCGTAAAAACCCAACTGGTTCACTTATGTCCTTTAGGGAAGAAAACCTGCCGTCCTTACCCGGTCTGGTCTATATGTGACTCCAGTCCTATGCAAACATGGTTGGCTCTTAACTGCCCTCTGAAATGGCCAAGGAAGCCACTCAAAAGCAACTAGGGATGGGCAATAAATGCCGGCCTTGCCAGCGATGCCCACATCCCGAAAATGAATTTTTAAAAAATTTACTGAACATCAGGTTTAAAGAATTTTCCTTTTCCCAGAATAGTGGATATTCAGAAAAGACTGAACAGGCTTGGGGCTCTTTTCTCTAGAAAAGAGAGGACTGAAAGGTGACCTGATGGAGGTCTTCAAGATTATGAAAGGCTTCGATAGGGTGGACAGAGAAGATGCTTCCACTTGTGGGGGAGTCCAAAACTAAGGGCCATAAATATAAGATAATCACTAATAAATCCAATAAGGGATTCAGGAGAAACATCTTTACTCAGAGTGGTGAGAAATTGGAACTTGCTACCACATGGAGTGGTTTTGGCGAAAGCATAGATGACTTTAAAGGGAAGCTAGATAAGTACATGAGGGAGAAAGGAATAGAAGGATATGCTGAAAGGGTGAGATGAAATAAGGTGGGAGGAGGCTCGTATGGAGCATAAACCCCGGCAGAGACCTGTTGGACCAAATGGCCTGTTTCTGTGCTGTAAAGCTCTATGAATATACGAACAGCTTGACAGTAGTCGTGTTGATTAACCTCTTTCACAGTGCTGGATAAGTATCTGGGAATAGGATTGAATGTTATTTGGATAAGTGAAGACTGGTAGAATGATCCATGGTATTTGTGTGTTGCTGCTGGGGAGGGGTGGTTGGCTTTCACCGATGTGGGGTCTGTTGTATGCTGGAGTTTCACTTGATTACCTTTGGCAGTGAGGGAATCCATATTAAACTACATTGTATATGATCTGTGGAAAGAGCAGGCATGCTGGACCAATTTGTCTGGTGTACTGCAGGTCAGATGCAGCGTAGAGTTCTCCTACATTATTGTGACATTGTGCTGAAGTTCAATCCCCAGTGTAGCAGGGTAAAGTTTCCATAGCCCAAACTGTTGCCCCTTCAGTCCTTGAGTGCAGTTCTTGATTTGTGCTGAATTGGAGTCAGCTTGTCCCATAGGCCTATGTCCTCCGGTAACTGATGGCTCCCAATCTCAGAAATTTGTTTCAGGCCATTAACCTGTATTTGAGAGAGACTGGACAAATGGACTCGGCATTCTAATGCACAGCACCATTCTCCAATTAAATTCAGACACCAGTTCTGAAACTATGCAATGGCACCTTCCAATACAAGGGCTTAATGCATTCATCTGAAATTCCCCCAGCAGAGGAATTAACCTATTTAAAATAAATGGATTAAAATCTCATTTAAAATATTGGGGAGAGAACTTTCAGATGGATGTACGAAGCCTTTCCATGCCAATATCCCAAGGCACTGAGGGGTTGCCAAGTATAAGCTAGGCAAGTTCCTGGAGGCAACGGGAAAATGAGGGGCCAAGTGACCAGGAAGTACACTCATAAATCTAATATCAGAAGCCTAGGAATAGGTGGCTGTCCCACCCTCTAGATTGGGAATTATCATTGGTGCAGGAGGACAGATTTTTAAAAAAAATCCCTTTAAACTTGGACCAACGAATAAAATGATAAGTTTAACCTTGCAGCCTCAACAGATAATTTAAGGAGACAGTAGCTTACCTTTGCTCTTTATTGCCCACAGCGGCTGGTGGTCCAGGCAACGGGCTCTGCTCAGAAAGGAGGCCAGGTACAGCAGCTTCAGGTTCAGAGAGTGCAGCAGGTAAGAAAGGGCTATAAACCTGAAGGAGGCAGCAGTATGACCGAACCTAATCCACCCACAACCTTCATACTTTTATTTTACTGATCGTCTCCGTGACCTGTAGTGCAGAACTAAACTGATTTAAGTTCCTTAGAGGTGCAAGACTTTGTGTCTGTCTGTGGTTCACTGATCTTTGCCTCCACTTTTCTCCCCTCTCCCAATGCCATGACTCATGTGGGTATGGTTTCATGGGTATCAGGTGCCCTCTGGCACTTTATCCAAGATAACTGTTCTTCCGGTGTGACCTGGATGGCTCCTTGAGAATTGTATGAAAAAGATGGGAAAGAGGCTGAAAAGCAACCTTACTTGAAGATGGCCTTGGGCTAATGTAAAATACTGAGTGCTGCAAGATTCTAAGCTAGGCTTGGTTAATATTTTCTGTATTTGTTTTAGGTCCAACAGGTGCAGTCGGTCCAACATGTTTATCCATCACAAGTTCAATATGTGGAGGGAGGGGATGCAGTCTATGCCAATGGGACCATGTAAGTGACCCAAGTTTGATCGACCCTGCACTGTCGCCATTTCTATTAGTCTTGGTAGCTCTATTTTTATAACCTCAATTCTCTGCCTTTTCTCTATATCCCTTAATACTCCAACTTCCCAAATAAGTTTCTATCTTTGTTTTAAACGCCTGAGTTGACTTTGCATCTGGAGTAGTGTGTTCCACGATCTTTTCACTCTTAGTGAGATGTTTCTTCTAGATTTAATTTGAACTGTCTTAAGCTCAAATTCTAAGCTTATCTCCCCTTGTTCCGTACACTTAAGAGTACAGTGCACAGTTCTGGTCTCCGTATTACAAAAAGGATATAGAGGCACCGGAGAAGATGCAAAAAAGATTTACAAGGATGATACCAGAACGCAGAGGTTATACTTACCAGGAAAGGCTGAACAGGGTGGGGCTCTTTTCTCTCGAAAAGAGAAGGTTGAGGGGTAACCTAATAGAGATCTTCAAAATTATGAAAGGGTTTGATAGGGTAGGAGTAGAGAAGATCTTTTTACTTGTGGGAGAGTCCAAAACTAGGGGCCCCATAAATATAAAATAATCACTAATAAATCCAATAAGGAATTCAGGAGAAACTTCTTTATCCAGAAAGTGGTTAGAATGTGGAATGTGCTCCCACATGGAGTAGTGGACGTGACTAGCATAGCTGCGCTTAAGGGGAAGCTAGATAAGCACATGAGGGTGAAAGGAATAGAAGGATATGCTGATCGGATTGCATGAAGTAGGGTGGGAGGAGGTTTGTGTGGAGCATAAACACCGGCATAGACCAGTTGGGCCAAATGGCCTGTTTCTGTGCTGTAAATTCTATGCATTCCCCTGCTACAGGAAAGAGTTGTTTCCTATTTACCCTGTCAGTTCCCATCATAATTTTAAGTGTTTCAATCTGATCCCTGCTTAGCCTCTTCATCTCCAGGGAACAGAACCCAAGTATACCCAGTTTGATCATAACTTAGTTGTTTCATCCTAGTGAATTGTCACTTGACTGCTTGAAGGCCAGCTTATTCTTCCAAAGTGGGATGCCCAAAACTGAACACGGTATTTCAGATGAGGTTTAATCAGGGCTCTGTATAATTATAGTGGTGGTGCCATAGGACCTTGGCTTAATGTCTCATCTGAAGAACACGACATCTCACTGTGCGGCATCACCGAGATTTTGTGCTCAATCCTGCAGTTAAATTTGAAACCACAACCTTCTAACTCGCTGCCAACTGTGCCAAGATAACATTTTTATAACCTTGCATCAATTGGTGGGTGGGGGTGATATTGTGATGAACAAAAAGTGGGACAAACATCTTGATGGATCAGGGTTGGGATTAAAAATTGACTAATATAATCGGAATCTTAAAATGAAAGTGATCAAAGGTAATTAAGAATGACCAGTGACGCTGTTCAGCTTATTGATTCTTCAGATGCCAGAATCAGTCGAATCCCAGAACTATAACTAAAAAGACAGTTTGTTTCCAGAACCATTTTTGTATTGCAGCTTCTGATAGAATGTGATTGGTTGTTTAATTCATTTTCAATCAAAAATAAATGAGTGCTGTGCAGCCTCTGATTTCTCACCCGCAGTAGCGTACACAATGAACATACAAAATTGACAGGCAGGAGAAGATTAGCTGGTCCATCAAGCCTGCCCACACCATGATGACCAGACCATCATGGCTAAATACTTCTTCCCCCAGCCCCTCCCGCAGTCATGTAATCTCCTGGGAGAGGCAAAAACCCAGGGCCGTTAAAGAGAAAAAAATGCTCTGGAAAACTCCTCTCCAACCGCACCCCCCCCCCCCCACCCAAACACCAAGAGTGTGCTGCTCACTATAAAGATGGAGATTGTTTACTTCCTGCTGTCGTTCATTCATTTTAATATCACAATCACAGGCTGGTGAGCACAGAAGTGGAAAATCCCAGTCAAAAGTTATCACCGAATAAATACAACACATTGAACAATTAAGGGAAAAAAGTCACAGGGTTACTCATTGCATTTTCCAACAGTTCCTGTTTAGGTTTTTGGCTTCTTTTACCCTTTTTTGGCTTCCATATTGCAGATTACTGATGTAGATGAGTCCAGTATCCTGCTGAGTGCTTTCACTTGCCCTAATGTATCATAGCATGCCCAGGATTTTTTTTATTATTCGTTCATGGAATGTGGGCGTCACTGGCCATCCCGAATTGCCCTTGAGAAGGTGATGGTGAGCCGCCGCCTTTAACCACTGCAGTCCGTGTGGTGAAGGTTCTCCCACAGTGCTGTTAGGAAGGGAGTCCCAGGATTTTGACCCAGCGACGATGAAGGAACAGCGATATGCTTCAAAGTTGGGATGGTGTGTGACTTGGAGGGGAACGTGCAGGTGGTGGTGTTCCCATGTGCCTGCTGCCATTGTCCTGCTAGGTGGTAGAGGTCGCGGGTTTGCGAAGTGCTGTCGAAGAAGCCTTGGTGAGCTGCTGCAGTGCATCCTGTAGATGGTACACACTGCAGCCATGGTGCGCCAGTGGTGAAGGGAGTGAATGTTTAGGGTGGTGGATGGGGTGCCAATCAAGCGGGCTGCTTTGTCCTGGATGGTGTCGAGCTTCTTGAGTGTTGTTAGAGCTGCACTCATCTAGACAAGTGGAGAGTATTCCATTACACTCCTGACTTGTGCCTTGTAGATGGTGGAAAGGCTTTGGGGAGTCAGGAGGTGAGTCACTTGCTGCAGAATACCCAGCCTCTGACCTGTTCTTGCAGCCACAGTATTTATGTGGCTGGTCCAGTTAAGTTTCTGGTCAATGGTGTCCCCCAGAATGTTGATGGTGGGGGATTCGGCGATGGTAATGCCGTTGAATGTCAAGGGGAGGTTGTTAGACTCTCTCTTGTTGGAGACGGTTATTGTCTGGTGCGAATGTTACTTGCCACTCACGAGCCCAAGCCTGGATGTTGTCCAGGTCTTGTGGCATGCAGGCACGGACTGCTTCATTATCTGAGGGGTTGCGAATGGAACTGAATACTGTGCAATCATCAGTGAAAATCCCCATTTCTGACCTTACGATGGAGGGAAGGTCATTGATGAAGCAGCTGAAGTTGGTTGGGCCTCGGACACTGCACTGAGGAACTCCTGCAGCAATACCCTGGGGCTGAGATGATTGGATCCAACAACCACTACCATCTTCCTTTGTGCTAAGTATGACTCCAGCCACTGTAGAGTTTTCCCTCTGATTCCCATTGACTTCAATTTTACTAGGGCTCCTTGGTGCCACTCGGTCAAATGCTGCCTTGATGTCAAGGGCAGTCACTCTCACCTCTGGAATTCAGCTCTTTTGTCCATTTTGGACCAAGGCTGTAATGAGGTCTGGAGCCGAGTGGACCTGGCGAAACCCAAACTGAGCATTGGTGAGAAAGTGCCACTTGATAGAACTGTCGACAACACCTTCCATCACTTTGCTGATGATTGAGAGTAGATTGATGGGGTGCTAATTGGCCAAATTGGATTTGTCCTGCTTTTTGTGGACAGGACGTACCTGGGCAATTTTCCACATTGTAGGGTAGATGCCAGTGTTGTAGCTGTACTGGAACATCTTGGCTAGAGGAGCGGCATGTTACTGGACTAGTAATCCAGAGGCCTGGACGAATAATCCAGAGTCATGAGTTCAAATCTCGCCACGGCAGCTGGGGAATTTAAATTCAATTAATTAAAAATTCAATTAATTAAATAAAATCTGGAATTAAAATACTAGTATCAGTAACGGTGGCCATGAAACTACCAGATTGTCGTAAAAACCCATCTGGTTCACTAATGTCCTTTTAGGGAAGGAAACCTGCCGTCCTTACCCGGTCTGGCCTATATGTGACTCCAGACCCACAGCAATGTGGTTGATTGTTAATTGCCCTCTGAAATGGCCGAGCAAGCCACTCAGTTGTAAAATTTCGCTTAAAAAAAGTCACAATAAGAATAAAACCGGACAGACCACGAGGCACCGGACACGACAAAGACAAACCAAGCCCAGTCGACCCTGCAAAGTTCTCCTCACTAACATCTGGTAACTTGTGCCAAAATTGGGAGAGCCGTCCCACACTAGTCAAGCAACAGCCTGACATAGCCATACTCACAGAATCATACCTTTCAGCCAACGTCCCAGACTCTTCCATCACCATCCCTGGGTATGTCCTGTTCCACCGGCAGGACAGACCCACCAGAGGTGGCGGTACAGTGGTATACAGTCAGGAGGGAGTGGCCCTGGGAGTCCTCATGAAATCTCATGGCATCAGGTCAAACATGGGCAAGGAAACCTCCTGCTGATTACCACTTACCGTCCTCCCTCAGCTGATCAATCAGTCCTCCTCCATGTTGAACACCACTTGGAGGAAGCACAGAATGTACTCTGGGTGGGGGACTTTAATGTCCATCACCAAGAGTGGCTCGGTAGCACCACGACTGACCAAGCTGGCCGAGTCCTGAAGGACATAGCTGCCAGACTGGGCCTGCGGCAGGTGGTGAGCGAGCCAGCATGAGGGGAAAACTTACTTGACCCCGTCCTCACCAATCTACCTGTCGCAAATGCATCTGTCCATGACAGTATTGGTAGGAGTGACCACCGCACAGTCCACGTGGAGACGAAGTCCCGTCTTTGCACTGAGGACACCATCCAACGTGTTGTGTGGCACTACCACCGTGCTAAATGGGATAGATTCAGAACGGATCTAGCAGCTCAAAACTGGGCATCCATGAGGCACTGTGGGCCATCAGCAGCAGCAGAATTGTATTCCAGAGCAATCTGTGACCTCATGGCCCGGCATATTCCTCACTCCACCATCACCAACAAGCCAGTTACCCTGGTTCAATGAGGAGTGTAGAAGAGCATGCCAGGAGCAGCACCAGGCATACCTAAAAATGAGCTGCCAACCTGGTGAAGCTACAACTCAGGACTACATGCATGCTAAACAGCGGAAGCAACATACTATAGACAGAGCTAAGCGATTCCACAACCAATGGATCAGATCAAAGCTCTGCAGTCCTGCCACATCCAGTCGTAAATGGTGGTGGACAATTAAACAACTAACGGGAGGAGGAGGCTCTGCAAACATCCCCATCCTCAATGATGGCGGAGTCCAGCACGTGAGTGCAAAAGACAAGGCTGAAGCGTTTGCAACCATCTTCAGCCAGAAGTGCTGAGTGGATGATCCATCTCTGCCTCCTCCCGATATCCCCACCATCACAGAAGCCAGTCTTCAGCCAATTCGATTCACTCCACGTGATATCAAGAAACGGCTGAGTGCACTGGATACAGTAAAGGCTATGGGCCCCGACAACATCCCGGCTGTAGTACTGAAGACTTGTGCTCCAGAACTAGCTGCGCCTCTAGCCAAACTGTTCCAGTACAGCTACAACACTGGGATCTACCCGACAATGTGGAAAATTGCCCAGGTTTGTCCTGTCCACAAAAAGCAGGACAAATCCAATCCGGCCAGTTACTGCCCCATCAGTCTACTCTCAATCATCAGCAAAGTGATGGATGGTGTCGTCGACAGTGCTATCAAGCGGCACTTACTCACCAATAACCGGCTCACCGATGCTCAGTTTGGGTTCCGCCAGGACCACTCTGCTCCAGACCTCATTACAGCCTTGGTCCAAACATGGACAAAAGAGCTGAATTCCAGAGGTGAGGTGAGAGTGACTGCCCTTGACATCAAGGCAGCATTTGATCGAGTGTGGCACCAAGGAGCCCTAGTAAAATTGAAGTCAATGGGAATCGGGGAAAACTCTCCAGTGGCTGGAGTCATACCTAGCACAAAGGAAGATGGTAGTGGTTGTTGGAGGCCAATCATCTCAGCCCCAGGACATTGCTGCAGGAGTTCCTCAGGGCAGTGTCCGAGGCCCAACCATCTTCAGCTGCTTCATCAATGACCTTCCCTCCATCATAAGATCAGAAATGCGGATGTTCGCTGACGATTGCACAGAGTTCAGTTCCATTCGCAACCCCTCAAATAATGAAGCAGTCTGAGCCCGCATGCCGCAAGACCTGGATAACATCCAGGCTTGGGCTCATAAGTGGCAAGTAACATTCGCGCCAGACAAGTGCCAGGCAATGACCATCTCCAAGAGAGAGTCTAACCACCTCCCTTGACATTCAACGGCATTACCATCGCCGAATCCCGCACCATCAACATCCTGGGGGTCACCATTGACCAAAAACTTAACTGAACCAGCCTTATAAATACTGTGGCTACAAGAGCAGGTCAGAGGCTGGGTATTCTGTGGCGAGTGACTCACCTCCTGACTCCCCAAAGCCTTTCCACTATCTACAAGGCACAAGTCAGGAGTGTGATGGAAAACTCTCCACTCGCCTGGATGAGTGCAGCTCCAACACTCAAGAAGCTGGACACCATCCAGGACAAAGCAGACTGCTTGATTGGCACCCCTTTCACCACCCTAAACATTCACTCCCTTCACCACCGGCGCACAGTGGCTGCAGTGTGTACCATCCACAGGATGCACTGCAGCAACTCGCCAAGGCTTCTTCGACAGCACCTCCCAAACCTGCGACCTCTACCACCTAGAAGGACAAGGGCAGCAGGCACATGGGAACACCACCACCTGCACATTCCCCTCCAAGTCACACACCATCCTGACTTGGAAATATATCGCCGTTCCTTCATCGTCGCTGGGTCAAAATCCTGGAACTCCCTTCCTAACAGCACTGTGGGAGAACCTTCACACGGACTGCAGCGGTTCAAGAAGGCGGCTCACCATCTCCTTCTCAAGGGCAATTAGGGATGGGCAATACATGCCGGCCTTGCCAGCGACACCCACATCCCATGAACGAATTTTTAAAAAAACTACAGCCGGGATGTTGCCGGGGCCTATTGCCGTTGTTGTATCCAGTGCACTCAGCCGTTTGTTGATATCACGTGGAGTGAATCGAATTGGCTGAAGACTGGCTTCTGTGATGGTGGGGATATCGGGTGGAGGCTGAGATGGATCATCCACTCGGCACTTCTGGCTTAAGATTGTTGCAAATGCTTCAGCCTTGTCTTTTGCACTCATGTGCTGGACTGCCATCATTGAGGATGGGGATGTTTACACTGAGCCTCTTCCCATTAGTTGTTTAATTGTTCACCATCATTCACGACTGGATGTGGCAGGACTGCAGAGCTTTGATCTGATCCGTTGGTTGTGGAATCGCTTAGCTTTGTTGCTTCCGTTGTTTAGCATGCATGTCGTCCTGTGTTGTAGCTTCACCAGGTTGGCATCTCATTTTTAGGTATGCTGGTGCTGCTCCTGGCATGTTCTTCTACATTCTTCATTAAGCCACAGTTGATCCCCTGGCTTGTTTGTAATGGTAGAGTGAGGAATGTGTCGGGCCATGAGGTTACAGATTGTGCTGGAATACAATTCTGCTGCTGCTGATGGCCCACAGCGCCTCATGGATGCCCAGTTTTGAGCTGCTAGATCTGTTCTGAATCTATCCCATTTTGCATGGTCGTAGTGCCACACAACACGTTGTATGGTGTCCTCAGTGTGAAGACGGGACTGTGCGGTGGTCACTCCTACCAATACTGTCATGGACTGAGGCATCTGTGACAGGTAGATTGGGGAGGACGATATCAAGTAGGTTTTTCCCTTGTGTTGGTTCGCTCACCACCTGCCACAGGCGCAGTCTGGCAGCTGTGTCCTTCAGGACTCGGTCAGTAGTGGTGCTACCGAGGCACTCTTGGTGATGGACATTGAAGTCCCCCACCCAGAGTTCATTCTGTGCCCTTGCTACCCTCAGTGCTTCGTCCAAGTGGTGTTCAACATGGAGGAGTACTGATTCATCAGCTGAGGGAGGACGGTAGATGGTAATCAGCAGGAGGTTTCCTTGCCCATGTTTGACCTGATGTTATGAGATTTCATGGGGTCCGGAGTCAATGTTGAGGACTCCCAGGGCCACTCCCCCCTGACTGTATGTCACTGTACCGCCACCTCTGGTGGGTCTGCCCTGCCAGAGGATGGTGATGAAAGAATCTGGGACATTGGCTGAAAGGTATGATTCTGTGAGTATGGCTATGTCAGGCTGTGTTGCTTGACTAGTCTGTGGGACAACTCTCCCAATTTTGGCACAAGTCCCCAGATGTTAGTGAGGAGGACTTTGCAGGGTTGACTGGGCTTGGTTTGCCTTTGTCGTGTCCGGTGCCTAGTGGTCCGACCGGTTTTATTCTTCTTATTTTCTGTAGTGAGCTTGTACAACTGAGTGGCTTGCTCGGCCATTTGAGAGGGTGATTAAGAATCACCCACATTGCTGTGGGTCTGGAGTCACATATAGGCCAGACCGGGTAAGGACATAAAAAACCTACAAGGGGATATGGACAGGCTGGGTGAGTGGGCAGAGATTTGGCAGATGCAATACAATATTGGAAAATGTGAGGTTATGCACTTTGGCAGGAAAAATCAGAGAGCAAGTTATTATCTTAATGGCAAGAAACTGGAAAGTACTGCAGTACAAAGGGATCTGGGAGTCCTAGTGCAAGAAAATCAAAAAGTTAGTATGCAGGTGCAGCAGGTGATCAAGAAGGCCAACGGAATGTTGGCTTTTATTGCTCGGGGGATAGAATATAAAAACAGGGAGGTATTGCTGCAGTTATATAAGGTATTGGTGAGACCGCACCTGGAATACTGCATACAGTTTTGGTGTCCGTACTTAAGAAAAGACATACTTGCTCTCGAGGCAGTACAAAGAAGGATCACTTGGTTAATCCCGGGGATGAGGGGGCGGACATATGAGGAGAGGGTGAGTAGATTGGGACTCTACTCATTGGAGTTCAGAAGAATGAGAGGCGATCTTATTGAAACATATAAGATTGTGAAGGGGCTTGATCGGGTGGATGCGGTAAGGATGTTCCCAAGGATGGGTGAAACTAGAACTAGGGGGCATAATCTTAGGATAAGGGGCTGCTCTTTCAAAACTGAGATGAGGAGAAACTTCTTCACTCAGAGGGTAGTAGGTCTGTGGAATTTGCTGCCCCAGGAAGCTGTGGAAGCTACATCATTAAATAAATTTAAAACAGAAATGGACAGTTTCCTAGAAGTAAAGGGAATTAGGGGTTACGGGGAGCGGGCAGGAAATTGGACATGAATTTAGATTTGAGGTTAGGATCAGATCAGCCATGATCTTATTGAATGGCGGAGCAGGCTTGAGGGGCCGATTGGCCTACTCCTGCTCCTATTTCTTATGTTCTTATGTTTTCTTGCGACAATCTGGTAGTTTCATGGCCACCGTTACTGATACTAGTCTTTTATTCCAGATTTTATTTAATTAATTGAATTTAAATTCCCTAGCTGCCGTGGCAGGATTTGAACTCCAGATTCCGGGCCTTCTGGATTATTAGTCCAGTAACATAACCACTATGCTACCTTACCCTCAGTATTGAATAGAAAACTTTATTTCTTGGATGATGTAAGCTAAGCAGCAGAATAACACTACATGTTACAATATTTGGACCTGCACTACATATTCTCTTGGGTTCAGTGTCACTGGGCAATCCCATAAGTGGATCCAGCATCCCTTACAATCAGGACTTTATCTTTACCGCTGAATATCTAATGGTGTGAGGCAGGTATGGTAACTATGAAACATCCTTTGTGTTACTAGAAAATTTTGTGTAATCTTGCAAATGCGTTTCTCCTGTCTTCTGGAAGGTGGATTGGCACTCGCTCTAGTGAGACAAAGCCAACAATAAATAATCCAGTTTATTTTACATGAAGTAAATGAGCAAACAGAGAATCTAGCTTTCTGTGAATTTCAATGTGATTCACATCATTCCTCATAACAGAAAATAAAGCATACCACACTACCCTGATCAGTGGACTAAATTTTAAAGTTCTCATCCTCTTGTTTTCAATTCCCTCCATGTCCTCACCCCTTCCTATCTCTGTAACCTCCTCCATCCTTACAACCCTGCGAGATCTCTGCGCTCATCCAATTCCTGCCTCTTGCACGTCCCCGATTTGAATCACTCCACCATTGGGGCTGTGCCTTCGGCTGCCTAGGCCCTAAGCACTGGAATGTGCTCCCTAAACCCTTCCACCCCTCTCCTTTTAAGATGCTCCTTAAAACCGACCTCTTTGACCAAGCTTTTGATTATCTGTCCTAAAATCTCCTTATGTGGCCCGGTGGCAAATTTTGTTTGATAATTGTTTTTGGGAAGTTTTACGATGTTAAAGGTTCTATATAAATCCAAGTTGTTGTTGTAAATTCCCTTTGTATGGATGAGCATAATATCTGAAATTAGGAGCGCAGACGACAGAAACTTAGAAAATCAGGAGTCGGCCATTCAGCCCCTCAAGACTAGTCTGACATTCTGTTAAATCATGATTGATCTGTATCTCAACTCTAATTGTTTTCCACTCTATTTCTGTAGATTTGGCTTGTGTTACAGCTAGACAGGAAGCTAAATGTCTGACCTCAGAATCGATTGCACCCTGTCAGGGATTGGCTAGTTGAGCTGCCAATCAAACCTGCTACCAACCTCTTCAGTGTGGGCTCTCTGACTAGCTGGGTGCTGCCCACGGGTTTTGCCATTGAATGTCCCTGCCACCTAGCTAAAGAAGCCAAGCCCGATTAAAAGATTCATTGACCCCTCGACCCCCCCCCCCCCCCCCCCCCCGCAAAAAAAAATCTGGGCCAGTGTATCACATGACCTTCCATGCCTTCCCCAGAGCGGATAAGACACACCTGAGCAGGTTGGACCCCCACCCCACCCCATCCTCCTCTTTATCCGGGAATTTATTCT
This sequence comes from Heptranchias perlo, assembly GCF_035084215.1. NCBI lineage: Eukaryota > Metazoa > Chordata > Chondrichthyes > Hexanchiformes > Hexanchidae > Heptranchias > Heptranchias perlo. Next base: position 3,156,056 of record NC_090353.1, on the reverse strand, counting down.
CTGGACAAAGTGCCCTTTTAAAGTTCAGACTGTGAATTGAAGAGCGAGCTTTCTCTCTGCCGTTCCTTTTGGTTGTTGTTGGTTGGCTGTACTTTCTCCAGTTCCCCATGCTCCCCTCGACTGAAAGTCTAATCCTTAAAATTCACATGGTGCAACCTGCTGCTGCTCCGCACACCTTCGCTGTGCTCTGAGTCGACCGATTGAGGCCTCTGCTTGAAATCACATTGCCTTCCTGCTCCGACTTCTTGTGTTCTTTAGATTTGTGGTTGGGATCAGATCAGCCATGATCTTATTGAATGGCGGAGCAGGCTCGAGGGGCCGATTGGCCTACTCCTGCTCCAATTTCTTATGTTCTTATCTTTTATTTCACACAGTTCATGTAAAGGACACAAGATGCAGCACAGCAATTCAAAGCAATACAGTGTAGATCGTATACACTATGATCTCATTATTACAATTTTAAGGCACGGTACATATTTTCCACTACATTCTGTACAATACAAGGTGGAGTGACTTTATATGATGGCCTTTCCCCATAGGGCTTTTGTGTAGGCCGCACCTCGCTTTAGTGCGTCCCACAGCACGTGTTCCTGGACCTTGGAGTGGGCCAGTCGGCAACATTCGGTCTTGGACAACTCCTTCAGCTGGAAGACCAGCAGGTTTCGGGTGGACCAAAGGGCCCCCTTCACTGAGTTGATGGTCTTCCAGTTGCAGGTGATATCCGTCTCAGTGTGCATCCTGGGGAACTGCCCGTAGAGCACAGCGTCCTGTGTTACCGAACTGTTGGGGATGAACCAGGACAGATACCAACGCATCTCTCTCCAAACTACTCTGCGCAAAGGGGCAGCCCATCAGGAGGTGGACGACAGTCTCCTCCCCGCCACAGCCTCGAGGGCAGCTCACGGTGGCACTGAGGTTCCCTGCGTGTTGGAAGGACCACACTGGGAGGGCCTTTCTCACTACCATCCAGGCGACATCCTGGTGCCTGTTGGTCAGTTCTGGGGATGAGACGTTCTGCCAAATGGCATCGACCATCTGGTTGGGGAAAAGCTCGATCGAGTCTACCCTTTCCTATTCTTGCAGGACTCCCAGAACATTTTGTGACGACCACTGTCTGACGGCCTTGTGGTTGATAGGGTTCCTCCTCAGGAACTTCTCCACCTGGGACGATGACTCCTTCAGGCTACTGATCACGGAGATGTCTCTGTGCGGCATCTGGAAGAAACAGCGCGAGCTCTTCTCGCCCTGCTCCACTGAGCGGACTCTGGACCGGAAGATGATCTTTGAGGCCTTGGAGGCGCAGAGCGAGACTTGCTGGCCCTTCACCTCACTGAGTCCCTCCCTGACATCGACCCCCATCGACTGCAGTTGGAGTAGATCCTGCACGCTTTCCTGGAGCTGTGGCCTCTCTCGCTCTCGCTCTCTTTGTGTCTCGCCTTTTGAACACCTTTGATGTCGGCCTTGATCGCTTCCCACCAGTGCACCGTGGAGTCGAAGACTGGTTTCATGGTTCTCCAACCTGTGTAATCCCTCAATAGGAATATAGGAACAGGAGTAGGCCATTCAGCCCCTCGAGCCTGCTCCACTATTTGATAAGATCATGGCTGATCTGTGATCTAACTCCATATACCTGCCTTTGGCCCATATCCCTTAATACCTTCGGATGGCAAAAAGCTATCTATCTCGGATTTAAATTTAGCAACTGAGCTGGTATCAATTGCCGTTTGCGGAAGAGAGTTCCAAACTTCTACCACCCTTTGTGTGTAGAAATGTTTTCTAATCTCACTCCTGAAAGGGCTGGCTCTAATTTTTGGACTGTGCCCCCTACTCCTAGAATCCCCAACCAGCGGAAATAGTTTCTCCCTATCCACCCTATCTGTTCTATCTGTGACTTAACCCTTGAAGTCCGGGTATCATTCTAGTAAACCTACGCTGCACTCCCTCCAAGGCCAATATGTCCTTCCGAAGGTGCGGTGCCCCAGAACTGCTAACAGTACTCCAGGTGCAGTCTAACCAGGGTTTTGTATAGCTGCAGCATAACTTCTGCCCCCTTGTCCTCTAGATATAAAGGCCAGCATTCCATTAGCCGTCTTGATTATTTTCTGCACCTGTTCATGACACTTCAATGATCTATGTACCTGAACCCCTAGGTCCCTTTGGACATCCACTGTTTTTAACTTTTTACATTTAGAAAATACCCTGTTCTATCCTTTTTTGATCCAAAGTGGATGACCTCACATTTGTCTACATTGAATTCCATTTGCCACAGTTAGAGTCATAGAGTTATACAGCACGGATAGAGGCCCTTCGGCCCATCGTGTCCGCGCCGGCCATCAGCCCTGTCTACTCTAATCCCATATTCCAGCATTTGGTCCGTAGCCTTGTATGCTATGGCATTTCAAGTGCTCATCCAAATGCTTCTTGAATGTTGTGAGGGTTCCTGCCTCCACGACCCTTTCAGGCAGTGAGTTCCAGACTCCAACCACCCTCTGGGTGAAAAAGTTCTTTCTCAAATCCCCTCTAAACCTCCCGCCTTTTACCTTGAATCTATGTCCCCTTGTTATAGAACCCTCAACGAAGGGAAAAAGCTCCTTCGTATCCATCCTATCTGTGCCCCTCATAATTTTGTACACCTCAATCATGTCCCCCCTCAGCCTCCTCTGCTCCAAGGAAAACAAACCCAATCTTCCCAGTCTCTCTTCATAGCTGAAGCGCTCCAGCCCTGGTAACATCCTGGTGAATCTCCTCTGCACCCTCTCCAAAGCGATCACATCCTTCCTGTAGTGCGGCGACCAGAACTGCACACAGTACTCCAGCTGTGGCCTAACCAGTGTTTTATACAGCTCCATCATAACCTCCTTGCTCTTATATTCTATGCCTCGGCTAATAAAGGCAAGTATCCCATATGCCTTCTTTACCACCTTATCTACCTGTTCCGCCGCCTTCAGGGATCTGTGAACTTGCACACCAAGATCCCTCTGACCCTCTGTCTTGCCTAGGGTCCTCCCATTCATTGTGTATTCCCTTGCCTTGTTAGTCCCTCCAAAGTGCATCACCTCGCACTTTTCCGGGTTAAATTCCATTTGCCACTGTTCCGCCCATCTGACCAACCCATCTATATCGTCCTGCAGACTGAGGCTATCCTCCTCGCTATTTACCACCCTACCAATTTTTGTATCATCAGCGAACTTACTGATCATACCTTTTACATTCATATCCAAGTCATTAATGTAGACCACAAACAGCAAGGGACCCAGCACCGATCCCTGTGGTACCCCACTGGCCACAGGCTTCCAGTCACAAAAACAACCTTCGACCATCACCCTCTGCCTTCTGCCACTAAGCCAGTTTTGTATCCAAAGTGCCAAGGCACCCTGGATTCCATGGGCTCGTACCTTCTTGACCAGTCTCCTGTGGGGGACTTTATCGAAGGCCTTACTGAAATCCATGTATACCACATCCACTGCGTTACCCTCATCCACACGCCTAGTCACCCCCTCAAAAAATTCAATCAAATTAGTCAGACATGATCTTCCCTTGACAAAGCCATGTTGACTATCCCTGATTAATCCTTGCTTCTCCAAGTGGAGACTAATTTTGTCCTTCAGAATTTTTTCCAATAATTTTCCTACCACTGATGTTAGGCTCACTGGCCTGTAGTTCCCCGGTTTTTCCCTACTCCTCTTCTTGAATAATGGTATTACATTAGCGGTTTTCCAGTCCTCTGGCACATCCCCTGTGGCCAGAGAGGTTCTGAATATATGTGTCAGAGCCCCCGCAATCTCCTCCTTTGCCTCACACAGTAGCCTGGGATACATTTCGTCCGGGCCTGGGGATTTATCCATTTTTAGGCCTGCTAAAACCGCCAATACGTCCTCCCGCTCGATGTTAATATGTTCGAGTATTTCACAGTCCCCCTGCCGTATTTCTATGTCTACATCGTCCTTCTCCATAGTGAAAACAGATGCAAAAAATTCATTTAGAACCCCTCCTACATCTGCCGGCTCCACACACAGATTGCCATTTTTGTCCCTAATGGGCCCTATTTTTTCCCTAGTCATCCTCTTACCCTTAATATACTTATAAAACATCTTAGGATTTTCCTTTATTTTGCTCGCCAGTGTTATTTCATGGCCCCTCCTTGATCTCCTAATTTCTTTTTTAAGTATCCCCCTGCACTTTTTGTACTCCTCTAGGGCTTCCTCCGTCTTTAGCCTTTTGTATCTGCCAAAAGCCCTCCTTTTTTTCCTAATCCATTCTCGTATATCCCCTGACATCCAAGGTTCCCTGGAGTTCTTGGAACCACCCTTGACCTTTACGGGAACATGTTGCCATTGTATGGTCTCAATCTCCCTTCTGAAAGACTCCCATTGCTCCGATGCGGATTTTCCTACAAGCAGCTGATCCCAGTCCATTTTGGCCAGATCCTGCCTTATCCTATTAAAATCGGCCTTCCCCCAATTTAGAACCTTTATTTCCGGCCCCTCCCTGTCCTTTTCCATGACCACCTTAAATCTCACCGAATTATGGTCACTCTCACCAAAGTGCTCATTCACCTAATCTATCAATATCCCTTTGTAATTTTATGTTTTCATCTACACTGCTTACAATGCCGCCAATCTTTGTGTCATCGGCAAACTTAGATATGAGACTTTCTATGCCTTCATCTAAGTCGTTAATAAATATTGTGAATAATTGAGGCCCCAAGACAGATCCCTGCGGGACTCCACTAGTCACATCCTGCCAATGTGAGTACCTACCCATTATCCCTACCCTCTGTCGCCTTACACTCAGCCAACTTCCTAACCAAGTCCGTTATTTTCCCTCAATTCCATGGGCTTCTTTCTTAGCTAACAGTCTCTTATGTGGGACTTTATCAAATGCCTTCTGCAAGTCCATATAAATAGTTCCTCGATGTTCTCAGGTCAACAGTCTCGCATTCAGCTTCCACATCCCCCTGCCCACCCTCTGGTCCTCCTGCGATTGACAGTCAGCCAGCAGGAAGCGGTGGCCAGAGAAGAACACCGTCTGGATGTTGGTGGATCTGACCTTGAGCGTTGGGGACACAAAAAGGAAGTCTATCCTGGAACGGATGGACCCGTCTGGCCTGGACCAGGTTTATCTCTGTATGGCACTCTGTCTGCAGGGTTGCTGAAGACGTCACCAAGCTTTGCATCCTTTACCCTCTCTATCAGGAGGTTGGACGTGGTGTCCAGTATTCTGCCGCCTCTGCTGGATCGTCCCACCGCATCGATGATGCAGTTGATGTCTCCGGTGGGAACCCCCGGCCTGGAGGTCGCTAGCAGCATCAGGAGATGCTTGAAGACCTCCATCCGCTCACTCTTGAGGGTCGGGGCATACACATTGATCAGTCGGAGCGGGGTGTTCTTGTAATGAACGTCTGTTGCCGGGCAGGCGGCCCCCCACCACCTCCTTAACCTCGGGTGATGGTAAATCGGCCTCCTCACAGCAGGATCCCCAGGTCTGAGGAACGACTATCGTTGCCTCCCGACAAGATCGTCTGCCCTTGGGTCCATATGTGTGACCACTGCCGGTAGTTGCTAAGGTGTGGGACTCCTGCAAGAACAGCAGGTCCCTCTTGACCCTGGACAGGTAGTTCAGGGTTGCAGTACATCGCATAGTCTATTTGATACTATGCACGTTTATGGATGTAATTTTTAAATCAGTTTTAAAAATACAAAAGGACAATCCATTAAGGTCTTACAATTGCATCAGTCTGGGTTCTACGTTACTGTCCATTTGGGACCCTCTGTCTAGATTCTGCATTTGTGTGGTGTGCAGGAACTTCTGGACGGTCCTTGGGCTGAGGAAGGAGGCCTGTTCTCCGTTTGGTGGTGGTGAGGAGGGGGGGGGTCTGCGCTCGTGGTCTTGTGGGGAGGTGTACCATGAGGTCTGTGGCTGTGACGTCCAGCTCCTCCGCCGTCGCCGGTGGTTCACTCTAGCGACCGTCGTGCTACTCCTGATTGCCCAGAGTTGGGGGACCTCTCTCTCTACATTGCCACTCCTGGCGTCCCGGAGTTGGGGAGCGCTGGGCGCATCGCTGTTCCCGGTGCCCTGGAACTGAGTGTTGCTGCTCCCAGGTTCCTGGAGCGTGGAGTCTGTGTTGCTGGTCACCATTGCATTTTGCCTCCTCCTTTGATGGTGATGTTCCCCCCCCTGCCTTTCCTTGTTCATCCGAGAAGTGGTCGCTGTTGTCCGTTGGGGACTCTGAGCTCCTTTTGCTGCTGGCCACACTTTTGTCATTTGTACCTTTGGCCCCACGGGATTACCTTGTGTTATCCATCCTTCTTCTGCCCCGGTCAACTCTGCATTCTCAGGGGAGGTCTCGGGGCTGGGTGTCGGGGTTTGGTTGCTTTCCTTGACTCTCCCTTCCTGCACTTTGACCTCCTCCTGGTCTTTGGCTCTTTCAACTGGGTCTACAGCAGGGGGGGAGGGGTCTTGTCTCCTTTGGGGCAGCTACGATTGCTGTTCTCTTCTCCTATGTCACCTCGCCTCTCGCTGCCTGTGCGTAGCTTTGTCTGCAGTTTGGACGGGTGACCAGCCTCCCCACACAGGTTGCAGCACTTGGCCTCCTGACAGTCCAGTGTCTAGTGGCCCTCCTTCCTGCAGATCACCGCCTTAGAGGAGGCCGTCTCGTGCCCAGGTTTGCTGCAGGATTGGCACACACTGGGCTGCCCTGGTACACCATGTACCCACGGCTCGTACCAATTGTGAAACTTGATGGGAGGTGGATGATGTTTCTGTCGGTGTCCGCCCTCAGCTTCGCCTGGATGCTCCTCTTGCTGGTCCAGATCCCGTGCATGTCCTTGATGTTGATGCTCTGATCTGCTCTGTCCATGTATCACTTGTGGAACATCAGCACATCCGTGACATGTGGGTTGAACATGTGTGCACATTAGTGACTTTCTCCTGCGGGAGCCCGAAGAGCACCTCCGCAGTGAGGAGCGACAACGGTGCTTCCTTCCTCTTATCCTTGAAGGCCTGGAGCATCTTCAGGCATCGTTCGACGTTCTTGAAGGTCACGTCGAAATATTCGCTCCTCGGGAAGTCCTGCAGGCAGAAGATGTCCGCTGGCTCAAAACCACAGGCTCCCAGCAGAACCTTCCCCACAAAGATGTCCTGCTGCCACTTACCTGGCAGGGGAGAATATGTGACCCAGAAGGCGGATCTCCTAGGACGAGTAGAAACGGCTACAATCTATTTGTTGTTTTGCTGACGTAGAGGTGGATCTCTGCTGGCTGGGAACTGGTCTAACTCCTTTTTCCAGTAAGGTGAAAACGGTCCTTTTCTTCGCAGCGGACATGGCAACCAGAGGTTCCAGAGCACCTGGGCACCAGGGTGCGTAACACCATCAGGCTGACTGCAAGGATGGGTGAAGGACCCTGCCTGTCTTCAGGTGGGAGAAGCCCTGGACCCAGTGCCATTCTGTTGGTGCTTCCTGCAGCCAACTGAGGCTCTCATGAGGCTGGCCCATTTCTACGTCACCCTGGGACATAATTTCTGTGAGTGAAGCTGGTTTTAGATAGAATTACATACAGCAAAGAAACAGGCCATTCGGCCCAACTGGTCTATGCCGGTGTTTATTCTCCACATGAGCCTCCTTTCAGCTTACTTCATCTAACCAGTTTTTAACTGCTTGTGAGTCATCGCTGAATTCAAGAAACCAATACCAAGCTAAATCTTAGACAAAAATGTGTCCAGCATGAAAGATTGTTTCCTCAGGCAAGCCCATGCTTCCCATGATTCAAAACATAATCTTGCGCTTTAGAATCGTAGAAAGTTTACAGCACAGAAGGAGGCCATTCGGCCCATCGAGTCTGTGCCAGCTCTATGAAAGAGCAATCCAGCTAGTCCCACTCCACTGCCCTATCCCTGTAGTCTGCAATTTTTTTCCTTTCAACTACTTATCCAGTTCCCTTTTGAAGGCCATGATCAAATCTGCCTCCTCCACCCCCTCAGGCAGTGCATTCCAGATCCTAATCACTCGCCGTGTTTAAAAAAAAGTTTTTCCTCATGTCTCCTTTGGTTCTTTTGCCAATCTTTATGTCCTCTGGTCCTTGACCCTTCTGCCAATGGGAACAGTTTCTCTCTATCTACTCTGTCTAGACCAGTCATGATTTTGAATACCTCTATCAAATCTCCTCCCAATCTTCTCTGTTCCAAGGAGAATAACCCCAGCTTCTCCAGTCTATCCACGTAACTAAAGTCCCTCATCCCTGGAATCATTCTAGTAAATCTCTTTTGCACCCTCTCTAAGGCCTTTACATCTTTCCTGAAGTGCGGTGCTCAGAACTGGACACAATACTCCAGTTGTGGCCGAACCAGTGTTTTATAAAGGTTCATGACTTCCTTGCTTTTGTAGTTTTTGCCTCTATTTATAAAGCCCAGGATCCTGTATGCTTTTTTTAACCGCTTTCTCAACCTGCCCTGCCACCTTCAACGATTTGTGTACATACACCCCTAGATCTCTCTGATCCTTTTACCCCTTTTACAATTGTGCCCTTCAGTTTATATTGCCTCTCCTCATTCTTCCGACCAAAAAGTATCACCCCGCATTTTTCTGGGTTAAATTTCATCTGCTATGTGTCCGCCCATGTCACCAGCCTGTCTATATTCTCTTGAAGTCTATTACTATCCTCCTTACTGTTCACTACACGTCCAAGTTTTGTGTCATCTGCAAATTTTGAAGTTGTGCCCTGTACATCCAGGTCCAAGTCATTAATATATATCAAGCGAAGCAATGGTCCCAGCACTGACCCCTGGGGCACGCCACTGTACACCTCCCTCTCGTCCGTTCACCACTTCTCTCTGATTCCTGTTACTTAGCCAATTCTCTGTCCATGTTGCTACTGCTCCTTTTATTCCATGGGCTTCAACTTTGATGACAAGCCTATTATGCGGAACTTTATCAAAATCCTTTTGGAAGTCCTTATACACCACATCAACTGCATTGCCCTCATCTACCCTCTCTGTTACCTCATCAAAAAAACTCTTACTTAGTTAAACACGATTTGCCTTTAACAAATCCGTGCTGGCTTTCCCTAATCAATCCACACTCGTCCAAGTGACTGTTAATTCTGTCCCGGATTATCCTTAAAGTTTCCTCACCGCTGAGGTTAAACTGATTGGCCTGTGGTTGCTGGGTTTATCCTTATACCCTTTTTTGAACAAGGGTGTAACATTTGCAATCCTCCACCCCCGTATCTACGGATATTTGGAAGATTATGGCCAGTACCTCCGCGATTTCCACCCTTACTTCCCTCAGCAACCTAGGATACATCCCATCCGGACCGGGTGACTTATCTAATTTAAGTACAGCTAACCTTTCTAGTACTTCCTTTTTATCAATTTTTAGCCCATCCAGTATCTTGACTACATCTTCCTTTTACTGAGACTCTGGCAGCTTCTTCTTCCTTAGTAAAGACAGATACAAAGTACTCATTTAGTACCTCAGCCATCCCCTCTGCCTCCATGAGTAGAACTCCTTTTTGGTCCCTAATCAGCCCGAACCCTCCTCTTACTATCTGTGTGCTGTTTACATGCCTATAGAAGACTTTTGGATTCCCTTTTATGTTGGCCGCCAGTCTATTCTCATACTCTCCCTTTGCCCCTCTTATTTCCTTTTTCACTTCCCCTCTGAACTTTCTATATTCTGCCTGGTTCTCACTTGTGTTATCAACCTGACATTTGTCATATACCCCTTTTTCTGCTTCATCTTACTCTCTATCTCTTGTCATCCAGTGAGCTCTGGCTTTAGTTGCCCTACCTTTCTCCCTAGTGGGAATGTACCTAAACTGTACCCAAACCATCTCCTCCTTAAAGGCAGCCCATTGTTCAGTTACAGTTTTGCCTGCCAATCTTTGATTCCAATTTACCCAGGCCAGATCTGTTCTCATCCCATTAAAATTGGCCCTCCTCCAATTGAGTATTTTTACTTTAGAATGGTACATGTCTTTTTCCATGGCTATTCTAAACCTTATGATACTATGATCGCTGTTCCCTAAGTGTTCCCCCACGGACACTTGGCCCACCTCATTCCCCAGAACTAAGTCCAGCAATGCCTCCTTCCTCATTAGGCTAGAAACGTACAGGTCAAGAAAGTTCTCCTGAACACACTTCAAAAATTCCTCCCCCTTATTACTATCCCAGCCTATATTAGGATAGTTGAAGTCCCCAGTTATCACTATTCTATGGCTTTTGTACCTCTCTAATTTCCCTGCAAATTTTCTCCTCTATATCCTTCCCCCTAGTTGATGGCCTATAGAATACACCCAGTAGTGTAATGGCACCTCTATTGTTTCTTAACTCTAACCCAATAGATTCTGTCCTTGACCCCTTCAGGACATCCTCTCTCTCCAGCCCTGCAATATTCTCTTTAATACTGCCACCACCATCTTCCCTCCCACCGCCCCCCCCCCCCCTCCTTTCTTTTCTTCCCTATCTTTCTTGAACACCTTGTATCCAGGAATATTTAGTACCCAATCTTACCCTTTTTTGAACCAGGTCTCCATTATTACCACGACATCATATTCCCATGTGGCTATTTGTGCCTGCAGCTCACCGACCTTGTTTACCATGCTTCGTCTGTTTACACACATGCACTGTAAACCAATCTTAGACTTCCCGTACACTCTGTCTGATCCCACCTAATACTATACTAGTTCTTAATTTAGTGCTGTCGTTCTCTCCCAATCCTGTGTGCCCCTTGTTTCTCCTTTCCAATGCTACACCCTGTGCCCATCCTCCAAATTAGCTTTAACCTCCCCCCCCCCCCCGAATGGGAGCACTAGCGAACCGACCCACGAGGACATTGGTCCCAGCTCAGTTGAGGTGCAACCTGTCTGGTCTGTTCCCCAGAACCGGTTCCAATGCCCCAGGAATCCAGAGCCCTCCCTCCTACACCTTCTCTCCAGCCAGGCATTCGTCTGCTCTATCCTCCTATTTATATACTCATTAATCTTGTAATCTTGAAGGTTGTGTGCCCCAGTGCCTAATTACCATCTCAATATGTACAGTAACCCCAGACTGATGCACAAATAACACTGTGATAGACCATCTGGCTCAAGCTCCTGCAGTGGATCGGCTTCATTAAGAAATAAAACTAGAAAGCAGCAACAGGCAGCTGAATCAGTATTTCACTTAATTTATAGTACCTGTAACAAAACGATGCACTCTCTCTGCCACCTGGCTACTCTCTGCAGTGTTTTGCTTTTACTTTCATAAGTTAATTGCCGGTGATGTTCAACCCAGTTACACCTAAAGTTCCCCCATTGTAGCATCTAACTGTTAAATGATTCCAGGGTTTTTGCCTCCACTGCTTTATCTGCAAGTAATGTGAAGAACTGCCTGACATCAGTCCTAAGTTTGCATTTTAAGAGTTTGAACCCTTGTCCTACACTCTCTCTTTATTTTGAAGTAATTTTCCTGATTTATCTTTTCCATACCAAACTATCTTAAGATCACCTCTTAAGCTCCTGCTTTCAAGGTTAAAATGTCCAAGTTTCTCCAATATTTCTTCATAGCTCAGACCTTTTGACACTGAAGATTAGCCCTCATGGCTCTTCTCTGCACTGCCTCCAGCACTTGAATGTCTCCATTGTGCCTCGGTGGCCGGAACAGGACACAGCATTCAAGTTGTGGCCTGACTAGAGCCCTGTACCGTTCCATCATGACTTACTCTGACTTCTATTCTACTCTTTTGGCCATATAGTTCAACATTCTATTGGCTTTGTTGATCATTGCTCTTTGTTGGTTGGATATGTTGACGATCAGGTCTGGTAAGACTCCAAAGTTTCTTTTGGCTTTGTCCTTAACTATTTCAACACCATTCATGGAGTGTTCATGTTCCTTATTTTTTCTTCCTATGTGCAGTGCTTTACACTTATCTGCATGAAGCATCATCTGCCATTGTTTTGTTCAGTTACTTATTTTGTCCAATTCATTCTGTAATTTACCTTGCTCTAATTCCACTGCCCTTCCTCGTTTGGTATCCGCTGCAAATTTGACCAATTTGCATTGTGTTTCAGACTAAACACTGTTGATGTAAATTAGAAACAGTAATGGTCCCAATACTGATCTCTGGGTCGACTTGGTACTTCCTAGGTGTCAGCCTTTGTTCAGTGGGTAGCACTCTCTCCCCTGAGACAGAACATTGTGGTGTCAAGCCCCACTCCAGAAATTGAAAGCATAATCCAGGCTGACACACCAGTGCAGTACTAAGAGAGTGTTGTACTATCAGAGATGCTGTCTTTTGGATTAGGTGTTAAACCAAGGTCCCATCTGTCCTCTCAGGTAGATGTAAAAAATTCCATGGCGCAATTCGAAGAAGAGCAGGGGCGTTCTCCTGGTGTCCTGTCCAATATTTATCCCTTGACCAACACCACCAAAAACAGACAATCTTGTCACTAAAACAGGTAACCTGGTCAGGTATCTCATTGTGGGACATTACTGTGCACATCTTGGCTGCTGTATTACTTTCCTTGCATTACAACAGTGACTACACTTCAAAAGTACTTTGTTGGCTGTCAAGCACTTTGGGACATCCTGAGGTCATGAAAGGCACTATAGAAATGCAAGTTCTTTTGTTCTTTTGATTGGTTGTTTTTGCTCCTTTCTTCCCCACCATCCCTCCCTGACGTCACTCCTTTAATAAGTGCCTGTTGTTTTCTAGCCTTCAGTCAGTTTCTCATCCATTCCCAAGATTTATCCTGGTTTAACTAATAGCCTTTTGTTTGGAACCTTGTTAAATGCCTTTTGGATGTACCGCATAAAGGAGGGCTTTCTGCAGTCCATTTGGGATGTCACTCCCTCAAAGAAGTGACTGTTTTGTACTAGGTTATCATTGTACATATGCTCTTTAGGTTTGCTCCTGACAACTGATTGTTATTTTACACTGGAGTGAAGCAAGGCTAATGGGTCTGTAGTTGCCTATGTCTGTTTTATTTGGCTTATTTGAATGTTAGCCCATTCCCAATCTACTGACAGCTACCTCGTTTCCATTATAATCGTCAGTGCCTGACAAATCCTTCGCCTTTCTTTACACTCTGGGATAAAGCCTATCCTGCACTTCTATCTCATTTACATCAAAGCCATTATATTTGCCTGGGTTATCTCTGTTTGGGGAGGGCACAATGCTTTTGTCTTGCTTTGTGGATACTTTGAGGCAGTAATCATTTGAGCATATTTACGATTTCATGCTCATCCTCTGTTTTGAGCCTATTTGCATTTCTTATGGTTTCATCTCTTCACAGACTGTCCTCTCACTTGTGAAGTATGGAAAGAATTTCTCACTTTGTTGTGCCTTGGCATCTATGATTTTTTTTCCTCCCTGATCACCCTTTTAATCTTTATCTATATATTTCCATATTCATCTTAATAAATTCCTTTGCTTTTCTCCCTGCAAGATTTGTAGAGGTAATTTTTTTTCTCATGTCAATATTGATTTGTTTTTAATCCATTTAAGGTCACCCTTATAGTCCGATATGTAGGTATTCGAGGTTTGTATTATCTTGCTGCTCAACGTTATGCCTTTAAAGATTTTCCACTTGTCCTCTACAGGAGCGTTCTTTAACAACCTTATTTTGAGCCAATCATTGGATCTTACAGCATAGAAGGAGGCCCTTCAGCCCATCGTGCCTATGCTGGCTCTTTGAAAGAGCTGTCCGATTCAGTCTCACACGCCAGCTTTTTCCCCATGACCCTGCAAATTAGTCCTCTTCAAGTACATGTCCAATTGCCTTTTAAAAGTTCCTATGGAATCTGTTTCCACCACCCTTTCAGGTATTGCTTTCCAGCTCTTAACAACCCTCTGAGAAAAAGTTTCGCTTTTCCCCTCTAGCTCATTTGCGAATTATTTTAAATCCATGACCTCTGGTTACTGACCCATTTGCCAGAGGAAACAGTTTCTCACTGCTTGCTCTATCAAACCCTCCATAATTTTGAACACCTCTATTAGATCTCCCCTTAACCTTCTCTGCTCTAAGGAACAACCCCAGCTTATCTAATCACTCCACATAACTGAAGTCCCTCATCCTTGATATCATCCTGGTAAACCTCCTCAGTACCCTCTCCAAGGCTTTGACATCCTTCCTAAAGTGTGGTGCCCAGAGGTACACAATATTCCAGCTGAGGCCGAACCAGTGATTTGGAAAGGGTTAGCATAACGTCCTTGTTTTTGTATTCAATGCCCCTATTTGCAAAGCCAACTATCCCGTACGCTTTCTTAACCGCCTTATCAACTTGTCCTGCCTCATTCAAAGATTTGTGAATATGCATCCCCAGGACCCTCTGTTCTTGCATCTCCCTCAAAATAGTACCATTTAGATTATACTGTCTCTCCATGTTGTTCCTCCCAAAGTGCATCACTTTACACTTATCCACATTAAATTGTATCTGCCATGTGTCTGCCCATTTCACCAGCCTGCCTATGTCCTCCTGAAGTCTGCTACTATCCCCCTCACTATTTACTGCATTGCCAAGTTATATCATCTGCAAACTTCGAAACTGTACTCTCGATACCCAAGTCCAGGTTATTTATATATAACAAGAAAAGCAATGGTCCTAATACCGATCCCTGGGGTATCCTACTGCATACTCCTCTCAGTCTGTACAGTCTACAGTCAGCTCTGTTTCTCTACAGTCAGAAAAACATCCGTTCACCACTGCTCTCTGCCTCCTATCCCGTAGCAAATTACATACCGAAGTTACCATCGTCCCTTTAATACCATGCGCCTCTATTTTCTGAATAAGTCTGTTATGTGGCACTTTATCAAATGTCTTTTGAAAGTCCATATATACAACATCTACTGCATTACTTCCGCCAGCCTGCCCAGTTACTGCTCCTTTGACGTGACCAAGAAGTAGCCATTATCTGTGATGCCAAGTTATACATGAGACCTACATTAACTTCTGCCCATATAGCAAGAAGGGAAGTGCTGAACTGGCAAAAGACTCCAATATTTATCTCTCTGGCAGGTGGGCTCTGAGCAGGTAGTTGTCAATCAACATCAGCATCAAACACCCCTCGACAGAAATGCCAGTTACAACAGCTTCTCGCCTCCTGCTGCCCCAGTAAAAGCCATGGACTGAAGTAAACATTTAATAGCCTGGTGATCATTATTAACTTTTCTAACAGTTGGATAAGCTTTGCACCTAACACTTGCTAAGCAGTTGTAATAACGGTAGGAACGGCAAACCCAAAAACTATGCAGTTATTTTTTTTTTGATAACAGCACTGAAGCGCATATGAACCTTTCTGTACATCAAAGGTGCTATATAAACTCAAGTTGCATTAAATAGATCCTTGATCCCTTTACTTCAGTTCCCCATCTGAAAACTGGCTGGAGATTTGCCAACCATGTCTATGGGTTATTAGATCATTGAAATGTTGGCTTGCATCTGAACTGTTCTACATTACCCAGTCCAGTATCTATTAACAGTTACACAAACCAAACCAACCACCTAGGGACACAGTATGCTGAGTGAGCTAGTCAATTTCTTCCTGCTAAAGTCATCTAGACGGAGTCAGATGCTGTAATCTGTGCCCTTATTCTGCTTTATTAACATATCCATGGGAACACAATACCATTATAAGGTTAAGCATTAAGGACTAAAATAAATACTTTGATATATACATTATTAATCATGAGTCAGCCATCGTCAGCACAACAGTAATTTAAGTATATCATCCTATCTCAGCATTATCTGGGCTCTGCTTTAAATAGTAGAACAATTATACTGAGTGTCCATGATTGACAAGATTGCTTTATGGTTACAATCTACCTTGTTCGTCCAAGACCAGTTGTGCTAAAATTAGGCGGTTCTGCCTCCCTCTGGAACTCTTGGATTCACCTCCTAGGCATGCTTCCAGGGTTAATCTCTTCCCTGTTTGACTGTTCTCGCCCTGGTTTATCCAACCTTGCATGTACATTAGCTCTTCTGTTATACAGTCACTTTCTCGCACTCTATTCTCATGGACTTAAACTGTTACATAACAGTGTGATGCATTTCAAAATGTTCGGTGCTGTCAAGTTAAACTTTCTTAACCTCCCAACTTCTAACTTCTTCCTACGTTTGACTTATTCTTTTCAAATCACTAATGTTTTTTGGATTTATTCCTAAAACCTTCATGCCAAAAGCACAATTCTTTACATAGTTAATTTCACAAACTATTTGTTATGTGACCAACGAATGTGTTTCATTTTACCACGAAGGTTCCCTTTTAGTTGTCAGACCACAATAAACATGCCAGGCACTAATCTGAAAGCCAGGCTGTAATGGGAGATGCTCAATTCCCTTCTAATTAGAATAAGACTGGTCTTCCAGGAAGAACCCCAGATGTTCCTGACCGATATAGACCATTATTCTGTCCCCTTGACAGATGTGCACCAGCCACTTGCTGGAAATAGCTGTCTGTTCTAATAGCTTTTTGTGTATTGTCTGAACTCCTCTGAATTCTAATATTAACCCTTTTAGGTTTCCCAAAATTTAACAGTGTGACCCCCCTATACAATACAATACACCTAGACCAAGGAACTGATCCACCTTTGAAATAGAATCAGCAAAATGAAACAGTTAACGTACACACCAGCATGTGGCTTCCAGCAAGCAGTAATCACATTCTAGAGGAGTCATAAGATGGCCCACTACCAAAATACTATAAAAGAAATATTTTTTAAAATTTGGTTTAAAACAAGATCTCCAACCTTTCCAAGGGCCCCATTGAGAGAGTCGTAAGGCCAGGCTGAATTCAACAGACCTGCCATTTCTGAGCTGAGGCCTGGTGTGAAGAATACATGCACAGTAGAACAAAGGCCTATACCAGGCCCAGCTGAGTGGCCCTCTGCCCACTTTGTAGTGCTGAGAGGTCCCCTGTTTCTTGAAAGGAGAGAGAGGGAAACCAGGGAATTATAGACCAGTTAGCCTAATATCTGTTGTGGGGAAAATGCTGGAGTCTGTAAAGATAGGTTGAGTGAACACTTCGAGAATTTTCATTTAATCAGAGAGAGCCAGCATGGATTTGTGAAAGATAGATCGTGCCTGACAAACCTGATTGAATTTTTTGAAGAGATGACTAAAGTAGTTGACAGGGGAATGTTAATAGATGTTATTTATACGGACTTCCAGAAGGCATTTGATAAAGTCCCACATAAGAGACTGTCAGCTAAGAAAGAAGCCCATGGAATCGAGGGAAAAGTACGGACTTGGTTAGGAAGTTGGCTGAGCGAAAGGCGACAGAGAGTAGGGATAATGGGAAGGTACTCACATTGGCAGGATGTGATTAGTGGAGTCCCGCAGGGGCCTGTCTTGGGGCCTCAATTATTCACAATATTTATTAACGACTTAGATGAAGGCATAGAAAGTCTCATGTCTAAGTTTGCCGATGACACAAAGATTTGGTGGCATTGTAAGCAGTGTAGATGAAAACATAAAATTACAAAGCGACATTGATAGATTAGGTGAATGGGCAAAACTGTGGCAAATGGAATTCAATGTAGGCAAATGTGAGGTCATCCACTTTGGATCAAAAAAGGATAGAACAGGGTACTTTCCAAATGGTAAAAAGTTAATAACAGTGGATGTCCAGAGGGACCTAGGGGTTCAGGTACATAGATCATTGAAGTGTCATGAACAGGTGCAGAAAATAATCAAGGCGGCTAATGGAATGCTGGCCTTTATATCTAGAGGACTGGAGTACAAGGGGGCAGAAGTTATGCTGCAGCTATACAAAACCCTGGTTAGACTGCACCTGGAGTACTGTGAGCAGTTCTGGGCACCGCACCTTCGGAAGGACATATTGGCCTTGGAGGAAGTGCAGCGTAGGTTTACTAGAATGATACCCGGACTTCAAGGGTTAAGTTACGAGGAGAGATTACACAAATTGGGGCTGTATTCTCTAGAGTTTCGAAGGTTATGGGGTGATCCGTTTGAAGTTTATAAGATATTAAGGGGAACAGATAGGGTGGATAGAGAGAAACTATTTCCGCTGGTTGGGGATTCTAGGAGTAGGGGGCACAGTCTAAAAATTCAAGCCAGACCTTTCAGGAGTGAGATTAGAAAACATTTCTACACACAAAGGGTTGTAGAAGTTTGGAACTCTCTTCCGCAAACGGCAATTGATACTAGCTCAATTGCTAAATTTAAATCTGAGATAGATAGCTTTTTGGCAACCAAAGGTATTAAGGGATATGGGCCAAAAGCAGGTATATGGAGTTAGATCACAGATCAGCCATGATCTTATCAAATGGTGGAGCGGGCTCGAGGGGCTGAATGGCCTACTCCTGTTCCTATGTGCTGTGTGGTGCTGTGGCTCTCTCTCCAACACACCACCTGACTATTCAGTACTACTGTCTTCACATTTTTTCAGAAAGTACCAACTTTTCCTTCAGTCTTTTTAATTTCACTCTCTCTCCTCTTCCGTCTTTCTCCCAATAAAAGTACGTTTGATTCTCTCTGCAAACTCTTAAAACAGAACATTACTCATGAAATTAGGCAGACTGGGGCTGCTTTCAGTAAAGTACTCGCATATGAACCCTGATTTTTTGGATCTGTGCATGGACCTGCTGGGAGATGGATGGTCGGGGGTGCTCCTGTCTGATTGGATGGCTGCTGGCCCTTTTAGGAACTGCTGGGGTTGGCCTGATTATAATAGAGGGTGAGCTCCCAGTCCATGTTGGGACCTTGCTAAAGGGGATCGAGGGAAAGGGGGGGGGGTAATCATGTCTTTAAGGGCTGCTGATAATGATGGGAAATTGTAAAAGGTTGTGGCCATTAAAGACAAGTGGCCAAAAATTCTGCTAGCTTTTTAAAAGGCTGTAAATATTTCTAATACCCTAGCAGATCTCCTGTGGTGTTGCTCATAGTGCTGAGTCAGGGGTTTTAAAAGACTAGGGACGTTGTGCAAAGTAGTATTACGAGACACCCCGACTTATCGGTATGGGGGTTGGCTCTGCCATCTGGCAGTAGTTGGATAGGAAACTTCAAGGTGGGCTCCCAAGCTTCTAGGAGCATTGGAACTGTATGTGGGGTTTCTGAGGGGAATTGGGGAGGGAGAGTAGGACCTGAACTGCTGTTGGCCCCTTTTGAACTATAAGGCCCTATGTCGGGTATCCTCGCCACCACTTCCCCATTGTTAGCCCGTTCCTGTCCTTTTGTTTTTGCCTTCTACTTGGGTGTAAAGTTTCTGCTTTTTGTTAAAATTAATGGACAGAAAAATCAGGGGCTGAGGGTATGTGATTTCTTGTGTGTACTCTGGGGTGCATCTGGAGTACAGAAGTGGAAATGTAATGAGTTTTCTGATTTATAATAGTCTTTAATAAACAATTTCCATAAGCACACAAATTAACTCCAAAAACATTCAAAAGTTCATTGTTTATGCAGTTTTTCATATTTTTATAAAAAAGTTTAGCCTCAAATAGTTCAGGAGAATTCTTTAACTGAATATCTACAACCAGTGAATGACTTAAAACAATCCATTCTCCAGATACACCCTCTTTCCATAAACAGCTGTTACTGTTCACATGCGCTGCTTCTGTTTTCCTGTGAGGAATGCATAACAGAAAAACATAATTGGAATTTATTTACGTAAATGCATCACTTGCCTGAAATAAAAGCGATGAGAATTCAATCTTCAATTTTTATCAGTCAATTTTGGAAAAAGCAAAGAAACTTTATTCCTCACATGATGATGGGACGCACCCTTCCACCTTTTAACCCGCATTCATGTCCCGATTGTACGCTGAGAAATCCTGGAAAATAGACATGATTTAAAGCTCTCTCATCTGTTGGGTTAAAAATATCCAGGTGAAGCCCAGGCTTTTGAGACAAGCTGAGGCATTAAAAGACTATTCAGTGGATAATTTTAATCGTGTCATTGTGAAATATTTAATTTTTAATTTAAACGCTTATGTGGATAGTGGGTCAAGAATATTCAGAGTTGACAAATCTATACTAGGACTCCCTCTCGTGGCTGGAGCAGGTAACTATCACGTCATGGGCTGTCACATGAATGGGAAAATCCTATTAAGAATGGTATCACCAGATTAAGATACAATCAATATTAAAAAGAACTTTTGACATTGTTGCCAGGGGTTTTGAATGGAAAGATGAAAGGGCCTACAGTTTTTAATAATACATAGATATAACTGAACCTATCCAGAAGCTGGGGCAAAAAGGGTGGCTAACAATGGCCAGTACATGGTACAATAGATGTGGGAGGGAAGAAATGGATTCTGTGGGCCAGTACTCCAAGCCCCCCTGTTTGATGGCTGGTGAAGTAGAATCACTGCTGCAGGAGGTGGGTTGGCGGAGGAGTGCAGGGTACCCCCCATCCCTGCCCAAAGAGGAAAGCAGTGTGGGGATTGCAGCCAGGCTCAACACTACATTCAACGACACAGGTAGAAAGAGGGATGAGGTCCAGCAGGCAGATTTTAAGGAGTCAGGAAACAGATTAAGAAGCAGGACCTCAAAGGTAGTAATCTCCGGATTACTCCCGGTGCCATGCGCTAGTGAGTATAGCAAGAGGAGGATAGAGCAGATGAATGGTGGCTGGAGAGATGGTGCAGGAGGGAGGGCTTTAGATTCCTGGGGCATGTTCTGGGGGAGGTGGGACTTGTACAGGCCGGACAGGTTGCACCTCAACAGAGCAGGGACCAATATCCTCGCGGGTATTTAAGGAAGGATATACTTGCATTGGAGGCAGTTCAGAGAAGGTTCACTAGGTTGATTCCGGGTATGGAAGGGTTGTCTTATGAGGAAAGATTGAACAGGTTGGGTCTATACTCATTGGAGTTTAGAAGAATGAGAGGAGATCTTATTGAAACATACAAGATTCTGAGGGACTCGATAAGGTAGATGCTGAGAGGATGTTACCCCTCATGGGGGAATCTAAGACTAGGGGGCATAGTCTCAGAATAAGGGGTCGCCCATTTAAGACAGAAATGAGGAGGAATTTCTTCTCCCAGAGGGTCATGAATCTTTGGAATTCTTTACCCCAAAAAGCTGTGGAGGCTGAGTCATTGAATACAGTCAAGGCTGAGTTAGACAAATTTTTGATCAGCGAGGGAGTCCAAGGATATGGGGAAAGGGCAAGAAAGTGGAGTTGAGGTAAAAATCAGATCAGCCATGATCTCATTAAATGGTGGAGCAGGCTCGAGGGGCCGAATGGCCTACTCCTGCTCCTATCTCTTATGGTCTTATTATGGGTAGGTTTGCTAATGCTGTGGGGGGGAGGGTTAAACTAATTTGTCAGCGGGCTGGGCACCAGGATGTTGCATTGGAAAGGAGAAACAAGGGTCACCGGACGGGGGAGAAAGATAGCACTAGAGCAAGTAATAGTACACTATTAGGTGGGATCAGACTAAGAGAGAGTACAAGAAAGCCTAAGACTGGTGTACAGTGCATGTGTGTAAACGCACGAAGTGTGGTGAACAAGGTCGGTGAGCTGCAGGCGCAAATAGCCACATGGGAATACGATGTCATGGTGATAACGGAGACCTGGCTCAAAAAGAAGGCAGGATTGGGTACTAAATATTCCTGGATACAAACTGTTCAGGAAAGATAGGGAAGGAGAGAAAGGAGGGGGTTTTCAGGATTAATTAAGGAGAATATTGCTTACTGGAGAGAGAGGATGTCCTGGAGGGGTCAAGGACAGAATCTATTTGGTTAGAGTTAAGAAATAAGAGGTGCCATTACACTACTAGAAGTATTCTATAGGCCACCAACTAGTGGGAAGGATATAGAGGAGCAAATTTGCAGGCAAATTACATACAGTAGTGATAACGGGGGACTTAACTACCCGAATATAGACAGGGATAACAAAAATAATACTTTAGGGGCAAAGAGGGGGAGGAATTTTTGAAATGTGTTCAAGATAACTTTCTTAACCAGTAAGTTTCCGGCCCAATGAGGAAGGAGGCATTGCTGGACTTGGTTCTAGGGAATGAGGTGGGCCAAGTGGAGCAAGTGTCAGTGGGGGGGCCATTGAGGGAGCAGTGATCATAGTATCATAAGGTTTAGAATAGCTATGGAAAAGGACATGGACCACTCTAAAGTAAAAATACTCAATTGGTGGAGGGCCACTTTCAACGGGATGAGAACAGATCTGGCCCGGGTAAATTGGAATCAAAGATTGTCAGGCAAATCTGTAACAGTGGGCGGCCTTTAAAGAGGAGATGATTCGGGTACAGTCTAGGCACATTCCCACGGGGGAGAAAGGTAGGGTAACTAAAGCCAGAGCTCCCTGAGTGTCAAAAGAGATAGTGAGTAAGATAAATCTGTAAAAAGGGGCGTATGGCCGATGTCAGGTTGATAACACAAGTGAGAACCAGGCAGAATATAGAAAGTTCAGAGGAGAAGTGAGAAAGGAAATAAGAGGGGCAAAGAGAGAATGAGAATAGACTGGCGGCCAACATAATAGGGAATCCAAAAGTCTTCTACACACATGTAAACGGGTAGTAAGAGGAGGGGGGGGTGGGGCTGATTAGGGACCATAAAGGAGATCTACTCATGGAGCCAGAGGGGATGGTCGAGGTACTAAATGAGTACTTTGCATCTGTCTTTACCAAGGAAGAAGATGCTGCCACAGTCACGTTAAAGGAAGTTATTGTTGAGATACTGGATGGGCTAAAAATTGATAAAGAAGAGGTACCTAGAAAGGCTAGCTGTACTTAAAGTAGATAAGTCACCCGGTCCGGATAGGTTGCTGAGGGAAGTAAGGGTGGAAATTGCGGAGGTACTGGCCATAATCTTCTAAATATCCTTAGATACGGGGGTGGTGCCAGAGGACTGGAGAATTGCAAATGTTACACCCTTGTTCAAAAAAGGGTGTAAGGATAAACCTAGCAACTACAGGCCAGTCAGTTTAACCTCAGTGGTGGGGAAGCTTTTAGAAATGATAATCCAGGACAGAATTAACAGTCACTTGGACAAGTGTGGATTGATTAGGGAAAGCCAGCACGGATTTGTTAAAGGCAAATCATGTTTAACTAACCTGATAGTTTTTTGGTGAGGTAACAGAGAGGGTAGATGAGGGCATTGCAGTTGATGTGGTATATATGGACTTTCAAAAGACGTTTGATAAAGTGCCGCACGGTAGGCTTATCATCAAGATTGTGGCCCATGGAATAAAGGGGGCAGTAGCAACATGGATACAGAATTGGCTAAGTGACAGGAAACAGAGAGTAGTGGTGAACGGTTGTTTTTCGGACTGGAGGGAGGTGTACAGTGGTGTTCCCCAGGGGTCGGTGCTGGGACCACTGCTTTTTTTGATATATATTAATGACTTGGACTTGGGTGTACAGGGCACAATTTCAAAATTTGCAGATGACACAAAACTTGGAAGAGTAGTAAACAGTGAGGAGGAGAGTGATAGACTTCAAGAGGATATAGACAGACTGGTGGCATGGGCAGACACGTGGCAGATTAAATTTCACGCTGAAGAATGTGAGGTGATACATTTCGGTGGGAAGAATGAGGCGAGGCAATATAAACTAGAGGGCACAATTCTAAAAGGGGTACAGGAACAGAGAGATCTGGGGGTATATGTACACAAATTGTTGAAGGTGGCAGGGCAGGTTAAGAAAGTGGTTAAAAAAGCACACTGGATCCTGGGCTTTATAAATAGAGGCATAGAGTACAAAAGTATGGAAATCATGATGAACCTTTATAAAACACTGGTTCGGCCACAACTGGAGTATTGTGTCCAGTTCTGGGCACCGCACTTGAGGAAAGATATGAAGGCCTTAGAGAGGGTGCAGAAGAGATTTACTAAAATGATTTCAGGGATGAGGGGCTTTAGTTACGTGGATAGACTGGAGAAGCTGGGTTTGTTCTCCTTGGAACAGAGAAGATTGGGAGGAGATTTGAAACAGGTATTCAAAATCATGAAGGGTCGAGACAGAGTAGATAGAGAATTTTTTTCCGTTGGCGGAAGGGTCAAGAACCAGAGGACATAGATTTAAGGTGATTAGCAAAAGAACCAAAGGTGACATGAGGAAAAGCTTTTTTACACAGTGAGTGGTTAGGATCTGGAATGCACTGCCCGAGGGGGTGGAGGAGGCAGATTCAATCATGGTCTTCAAAAGGGAACTGGATAAGTAGTTGAAAGGAAAAAAAATTATAGGGCTACGGGGATAGGGCAGGTGAGTAGAACTAGCTGGATTGCTCTTGCATAGAGCCGACACGGACTCGATGGGTCAAATGGCCTCTTTCCGTGCTGTAACCTTTCTATGATTCTGTGATTTTCTGCAGGAGCGCAGAACGGATGTGGAAAAAGAGGGTGCATACCTTGAGGAAGCAACCAGAGCAAGTGTCACATTTCAGTATCTTTCTTTGATCAAATGGGTTATACCTGTTTAGAAACAGTGATTTCACAGGCTTTAAAATTGTACAACTATCTGCTGCAGTGGCTGAGACTAAGGGGAATCTATTGGTTTATGAGACGCAAAGAGTTACATGATCGTTCCAGATTCGTGAAGTCAGGATGGTTCCATTAATTTTGAGTCTAGCAGGAGATGGTGTCTGGGAAGCCACATCCAAGGGAGGAAGCCGATTTTATTGACTGGCCAACTGGTGAATAACTGAATGGGGGACAAAGTCAAAGGGACAAGCTTCCCATTTCCTGTTAAGATGCAGTGGGGGGGGTGGCACAGGGATCAAATGGACATGGCCAGTCAGCCCAGTTAGGCCTAGTCAGGAAAACACACTCACCTTAAGCTCCAAGCTGGTTCAGAAGAAGAGGTCTGACCAGAAGAGAAAGTTAAGTTGGCCCAGAGCTGTGGGGTATTGTGGTATGCTTTATTTTATGAAGTAAATAAGATTTGATTCTGTGAACCTGTTTGTCCACTCGCTCTCTGTAATAATGAAAAAAAAAGCAGCTTAATGTTTTGCATCTGGCCTCGTCGAACTGAAGTGTTTCAGCCCATCTACTGAAAGATTGGAGAAGGGCATGCGAAGGCATGTACAGAGACACAATATCCAGTTTAGATCAGAAGTGGGGGGTCCTATTGTTACAGTCCCAGGTTATACCGGGCAGTATAGGTGCAATCCTGAACACAAGGGGCACAGGAACCACAAGAGAGTGATCAGTGCTGCTGAACCCAAGAGAATATCTAAGGCAGACCTGAAATTTGTAACGGTAAACCTAAGCAGCTGTTCCGGTTACTAGATAAATGGCCCATGTATCCTTGCCACAAAATATACTGGCAAGCAACCTGTTGTACATTTACTGCTGAACCATACAAAGCCCTCATACAACCTTCTAGCTCTTGCATTGCTGACCATGCATACCCATACCAATGCATGCACATATTACAGCTGCAACTTACAACTGAAAAGCCTTAAGAGGCTTCACGCATAAAAAGATAGCATTAAATACAAGCTAACAGACCCAAACTGGGAGAGGGCTTAGAAATGACCATCCCTTGGAGAAGGCCACCCTGGATATCCTTGCCTATAGGAGCACTGAGAAGATAAGAGAAAGTAAAACCACAGACTATCTCCAAACTTTGGACTAGTGCCACCTGTTTCTTGCATTTTGGCCCCCTTCTTACTCAGTCCCACATAGGCAAACGCACAAACAACATGGACCTTTTGGATCTTGCCAGGAGCACCCTATTGGAGAGCGTTTCTTGGAGACAATACTGTAATGTTAGTCACTTTTCTGTCATTGTCAGTCTGAAACAGCAGCATGCTGGCATTGTTAATGGGCCAGGACAAGACAGCAACTATAGTCCTTTTGTCAACTTTTGAAAGTACCAGCACTGTGGCACATATCCTAAGGATGTAGTTAGTGAACTTGAAGTCGTAGCACCAGGGAGTCACATTGCACAGATGAGTAGAGGCAAGAACCATTTGGCCAGATGACCAATGGCTTCCTATAGTTTCTCAAATACAGCAAAATGGTGTAAAGGAGCAGCTATGTCATGTTCCTGTCACTATTCAGTCAGAAAAGAAATGAAACTGCTGACCAATGTATCAGTCACCCGTGTGATGTGCGTGTGGGCAGCACATTGGCTGGTACGTAGGAACAGGAGTAGGCCATTCAGCCCCTCGTGCCTGCTCTGCCATTTGATAAGATCATGGCTGATCTGTGATCTAACTCCATATACCTGCCTTTGGCCCATATCCCTTAATAGCTTTGGTTGCCAAAAAGCTATCTATCTCAGATTTAAATTTAGTAATTGAGCTAGTATCAATTGCCGTTTGCGGAAGAGAGTTCCAAACTTCTACAACCCTTTGTGTGTAGAAATGTTTTCTAATCTCGCTCCTGAAAGGTCTGGCTCTAATTTTTAGACTGTGCCCCCACTCCTAAAATCCCCAACCAGCAGAAATAGTTTCTCTCTATCCTCCCTATCTGTTCCCCTTAATATCTTATAAACTTCGATCAGAGCACCCCTTAACCTTCGAAACTTCAGAGAATACAACCCCAATTTGTGTAATCTCTCCTCGTAACTTAACCCTTGAAGTCCGGGTATCATTCTCGTAAACCTACGCTGCACTCCCTCTAAAGCCAATATGTCCTTCTGAAGGTGCGGTGCCCAGAACTGCTCACAGTACTCCAGGTGCAGTCGAACCAGGGATTTGTATAGCTGCAGCATAACTTCTGCCCCCTTGTACTATAGTCCTCTAGATATAAAGGCCAGCATTCAATTGGCCGCCTTGATTATTTTCTGCACCTGTTCATGACACTTCAATGATCGATGTACCTGAACCCCTAAGTCCCTTTGGACATCCACAGTTTTTAACTTTTTACCATTTGGAAAGTACCCTGTTCTATCCTTTTTTGATCCAAAGTGGATGACCTCACATTTGTCTGCATTGAATTCCATTTGCCACAGTTTTGCCCATTCACCTAATCTATCAATATTGCTTTGTAATTTTATGTTTTCATCTACACTGCTTACAATGCCACTAATCTTTGTGTCATCAGCAAACTTAGATATGAGACTTTCTATGCCTTCATCTAAGTCGTTAATAAATATTGTGAATAATTGAGGCTCCAAGACCCTGCGGGACTCCACTAGTCACATCCTGCCAATGTGAGTACCTACCCATTATCCCCACTCTCTGTCGCCTTTCACTCAGCCAACTTCCTAACCAAGTCCGTACTTTCCCCTCGATTCCATGGGCTTCTATCTTAGCTAACAGTCTCTTATGTGGGACCTTATCAAATGCCTTCTGGAAGTCCATATAAATAACATCCATTGACATTCCCCTGTCCACTACTTTAGTCACCTCTTCAAAAAATTCAATCAGGTTTGTCAGGCACGACCTACCTTTCACAAACGGTGACAGCTGTGCTCTCCTGAAAACAGTTGGACACAGGTGGTGACCTTGACTGTCACAGGTATTGCTGTGCCTTTGTTGCAGTTTGGCTGCAGGGTTCTTTGCAGCAGATGGCAAAGCTCTGCAACTGACTCCCTGCTGATCTCGAGCCTCTGGAGGAGGTTGACCTCGATTATTGACAAGTAGATGTGCAAAGGGCTGCAAGTATGGTTGGTTGCATCGTGTCAAGTGCACCCAGTGTGGCTTAGAGTTTGGGGTGATCTCCCTGGCATGTCTTATTTCACCTTGTACCACTTGAAGCAGGAAATACTGTGATGGGTCACTCCCTAACCAACCCCCAACATGCTCTTCACCTTCACCTGCTGCTCACCATGGATCCCTGCTGCTTGTACCCAGGTGCCTTATGCAGCCATGAAAGTTGCTATTGGGAGAATTTCTGTGACTGTTTCACCCCTTTTCATCTGGTCCTGTTCTGCTGAAGTCCTGTAAATGATTCGCTTACAGTGTATCTGATGACTTCCTGCAAATAATGGACTACATTTTTCCTAGACGTTTGAAACACAAAAATGCAACCGGACAGGAAACTGGGGGCTGATGTAATCTGCTGTAAAACACGCCCAAGGGCCTTCTTCCCTACTTCTTGCTGCACTCGTTCTGCACCGGCAACCGATCCTGCTGATTATTTACCCTGTGGTGTATGAAAAGCAAGGCCATTTGGAACGCACCTGCCGATGAGGCAAGGTCATGGCTCATCCTTGCTGCAGGTTGTATGGCACTGGGAGCACAAACCGCTCGAGCACCTTGCTGATCGGCTCCGTGCTGACAGAATGGCCGCCTGTGTGCTGGAGAAAACAATGGTTAAAAAAAATCAGCATCAAACATTCATGATGGAATCCCTCGTCATATGATTGGTTCGAAGAAATGTTACATGGTAACTATCTGATATAAATTAAGTTCACCCTCTTGCTTTAGTATACCAGTACAGCTGTGCCATCTGTAATATATTAAAATTAGTAAAATTGAGATGATTTGTAAACATTCTCATGGCCATTGTCGTGGTAAAATGTCTGCAGGTAGTTGTTAGTCCACTGGTATCACAGCAGTGGTGCTGTAATCTGGTTTCCAGCGTTCTCACTGATCTGTGCTTAAGCTGCAACACCAGAAGCCTGAGATTTTTGCTTGCAGTTGCAGGTTCCTGCCACTAAGTGGTACTGTATCATAAGAACATAAGAAATAGGAGCAGGAGTAGGCCAATCGGCCCCTCGAGCCTGCTCCGCCATTCAATAAGATCATGGCTGATCTGATCCTAACCTCAAATCTAAATTCATGTCCAATTTCCTGCCCGCTCCCCATAACCCCTAATTCCCTTTACTTCTAGGAAAGTGTCTATTTCTGTTTTAAATTTATTTAATGATGTAGCTTCCACAACTTCCTGGGGCAGCAAATTCCACAGACCTACTACCCTCTGAGTGAAGAAGTTTCTCCTCATCTCAGTTTTGAAAGAGCAGCCCCTTATTCTAAGATTATGCCCCCTCGTTCTAGTTTCACCCATCCTTGAGAACATCCTTACCGCATCCACCCGATCAAGCCCCTTCACAATCTTATATGTTTCAATAAGCCGCCTCTCATTCTTCTGAACTCCAATGAGTAGAGTCCCAATCTACTCAACCTCTCCTCATATGTCCGCCCCCTCATCCCCGGGATTAACCGAGTGAACCTTCTTTGTACTGCCTCGAGAGCAAGTATGTCTTTTCTTAAGTATGGACACCAAAACTGTATGCAGTATTCCAGGTGCGGTCTCACCAATACCCCCCTGTTTTTATATTCTATCCCCCTAGCAATAAAAGCCAACATTCCGTTGGCCTTCTTGATCACCTGCTGCACCTAACTTTTTGATTTTCTTGCACTAGGACCCCCAGATCCCTTTGTACTGCAGTACTTTCCAGTTTCTTGCCATTAAGATAATAACTTGCTCTCTGATTTTTCCTGCCAAAGTGCATTACCTCACATTTTCCAATATTGTATTGCATCTGCCAAATCTCTGCCCACTCACCCAGCCTGTCTATATCCCCTTGTAAAGTTTTTAATGTCCTCCTCACTCTCCACTTTCCCTCCCATCTTTGTATCATCTGCAAACTTTGATATGTTGCACTCGGTCCCCTCCTCCAAATTGTTAATATAGATTGTAAAGAGTTGGGGACCCAGCACCGACCCCTGCGGAACACCACTGGCTACTGCTTGCCAGTCCGAGAATGTACCATTTATCCCAACTCTCTGCTTCCTGTTAGATAACCAATCCTCCATCCATGCCAGAATATTACCCCCAGTCCAGTGATTCTTTATCTTGAGCAATAATCTTTTATGTGGCACCTTGTCAAATGCCTTCTGGAAGTCGAAATACACTACGTCCACTGGTTCCCCTTATCTCCTCCCTATTAATTTTCTGAATGCTTTCTTTTTTTTTATTCGTTCACGGGATGTGGGCGTCGCTGGCGAGGCCAGCATTTATTGCCCATCCCTAATTGCCCTCGAGAAGGTGCTGATGAGCCACCTTCTTGAACCGCTGCAGTCCGTGTGGTGACGGTTCTCCCACAGTGCTGTTAGGAAGGGAGTTCCAGGATTTTGACCCAGCGACAATGAAGGAACGGCGATATATTTCCAAGTCGGGATGGTGTGTGACTTTGAGGGGAACGTGCAGGTGGTGGTGTTCCCATGTGCCTGCTGCTCTTGTCCTTCTAGGTGGTAGAGGTTGCGGGTTTGGGAGGTGCTGTCGAAGAAGCCTTGGCGAGTTGCTGCAGTGCATCCTGTGGATGGTACACACTGCAGCCACAGTGCGCCGGTGGTGAAGGGAGTGAATGTTTAGGGTGGTGGATGGGGTGCCAATCAAGCGGGCAGCTTTATCTTGGATGGTGTCGAGCTTCTTGAGTGTTGTTGGAGCTGCACTCATCCAAGCAAGTGGAGAGTATTCCATCACACTCCTAACTTGTGCCTTGTAGATGGTGGAAAGGCTTTGGGGAGTCAGGAGGTGAGTCACTCGCCGCAGAATACCCAGCCTCTGACCTGCTCTCGTAGCCACAGTATTTATATGGCTGGTCCAGTTCAGTTTCTGGTCAATGGTGACCCCCAGGATGTTGATGGTGGGGGATTCGGTGATGGTAATGCCGTTGAATGTCAGGGGGAGGTGGTTAGACACTCTCTTGTTGGAGATGGTCATTGCCTGGCACTTATCTGGTGCGAATGTTACTTGCCACTTATGAGCCCAAGCCTGGATGTTGTCCAGGTATTGCTGCATGCGGGCTCGGAATGCTTCATTATTTGAGGGGTTGCGAATGGAACTGAACTCTGTGCAATCATCAGCGAACATCTCCATTTCTGACCTTATGATGGAGGGAAGGTCATTGATGAAGCAGCTGAAGGTGCTTGGGCCTAGGACACTGCCCTGAGGAACTCCTGCAGCAATGTCCTGGGGCTGAGATGATTGGCCTCCAACAACCACTACCATCTTCCTTTGTGCCAGGTATGACTCCAGCCACTGGAGAGTTTTCCCCCTGATTCCCATTGACTTCAATTTTACTAGGGCTCCTTGGTGCCACACTCGGTCAAATGCTGCCTTGATGTCAAGGGCAGTCACTCTCACCTCACCTCTGGAATTCAGCTCTTTTGTCCATGTTTGGACCAAGGCTGTAATGAGGTCTGGAGCCGAGTGGTCCTGGCGGAACCCAAACTTAGCATCGGTGAGCAGGTTATTGGTGAGTAAGTGCCGCTTGATAGCACTGTCGATGACACCTTCCATCACTTTGCTGGTGATTGAGAGTAGACTGATGGGGCGGTAAATGGCCGGATTGGATTTGTTCTGCTTTTTGTGGACAGGACAAACCTGGGCAATTTTCCACATTGTCGGGTAGATCCCAGTGTTGTAGCTGTACTGGAACAGCTTGGCTAGAGGCGCAGCTAGTTCTGGAGCACAAGTCTTCAGCACTACAGCCGGGATGTTGTCGGGGCCCATAGCCTTTGCTGTATCCAGTGCACTCAGCCGTTTCTTGATATCACGTGGAGTGAATCGAATTGGCCGAAGACTGGCTTCTGTGATGGTGGGGATATCGGGAGGAGGCCGAGATGGATCATCCACTCGGCACTTCTGGCTGAAGATGGTTGCAAACGCTTCAGCCTTGTCTTTTGCACTCATGTGCTGGACTCCGCCATCATTGAGGATGGGGATGTTTGCAGAGCCTCCTCCTCCCGTTAGTTGTTTAATTGTCCACCACAATTCACTACTGGATGTGGCAGGACTGTAGAGCTTTGATCTGATCCACTGGTTGTGGAATCGCTTAGCTCTGTCTATAGCATGTTGCTTCCGCTGTTTAGCATGCATGTAGTCCTGAGTTGTAGCTTCACCAGGTTGGCACCTCATTTTTGGGTACGCCTGGTGCTGCTCCTGGCATGCTCTTCTACACTCCTCATTGAACCAGGGTTGATCCCCTGGCTTGTTGGTAATGGTAGAGTGAGGAATATGCCAGGCCATGAGGTTACAGATTGTGGTGGAATACAATTCTGCTGCTGCTGATGGCCCACAGCGCCTCATGGATGCCCAGTTTTGAGCTGCTAGATCTGTTCTGAATCTATCCCATCTAGCACGGTGGTAGTGCCACACAACACGTTGGATGGTGTTCTCAGTGCGAAGACGGGACTTCATCTCCACGAGGACTGTGCGGTGGTCACTCCTACCAATACTGTCATGGACAGGTGCATTTGCGACAGGTAGATTGGTGAGGACGAGGTCAAGTCGGTTTTTCCCTCGTGTTGGTTCGCTCACCACCTGCTGCAGGCCCAGTCTGGCAGCTATGTCCTTCAGGACTCGGCCAGCTCGGTCAGTAGTGGTGCTACCGAGCCACTCTTGGTGATGGACATTGAAGTCCCCCACCCAGAGTACATTTTGTGCCCTTGCTACCCTCAGTGCTTCCTCCAAGTGGTGCTCAACATGGAGGAGGACTGATTCATCAGCTGAGGGAGGACGGTAGGTGGTAATCAGCAGGAGGTTTCCTTGCCCATGTTTGACCTGATGCCATGAGATTTCATGGGGTCCAGAGTCAATGTTGAGGACTCCCAGGGCTACTCCCTCCTGACTGTATATCACTGTACCGCCACCTCTGGTGGGTCTGTCCTGCCGGTGGGACAGGACATACCCAGGGATGGTGATGGAAGAGTCTGGGACGTTGGCTGAAAGATATGATTCTGTGAGTATGGCTGTCAGGCTGTTGCTTGACTAGTCTGTGGGACAGCTCTCCCAATTTTGGCACAAGTCCCCAGATGTTAGTAAGGAGGACCTTGCAGGGTCGACTGGGCTTGGTGTTTTGCCGTTGTCGTGTCCGGTGCCTAGTGGTCCGATGCCGGGTGGTCCGTCCGGTTTTATTCTTATTATGACTTTTCGTAGCGAGATTTTACAACTGAGTGGCTTGCTAGGCCATTTCAGAGGGCAATTAAGAATCAACCACATTGCTGTGGGTCTGGAGTCACATATAGGCCAGACCGGGTAAGGACGGCAGGTTTCCTTCCCTGAAGGACACTGGTGAACCAGATGGGTTTTTACGACAATCCGGTAGTTTCATGGCCATCATTACTGACACTAGTATTTTAATTCCAGATTTTATTTAATTAATTGAATTTAAATTCGCCAGCTGAAAAATCATTGTTATTTTTTCCCTCAGTAACTAAAATTTCTCATGTCCAAAATAAAGGTTTAAATGGGACAATGGGGAAAGAGCAGGGATGGGGGGTGGGACTAATAGGATAGCTCTTTCAAAGAGCCGACGCAGGCACGATGGGCTGAATGGCCTCCTGTAAGATTCTATGAAACAAAATAAAAAAGACATACTTCACAGTGATATGATTAAGTTTATTCATTAAGTTGCCTTTAGAGTTTTTTTTATGCCTTCATTTAAGTTATTACTTCAAAGCCTCTGCTTCTCCCAAAAGTGTAGACTTGGATATTTTTGCTTGGAGCTGTCACATTAGCTGAATTCAGTCTGAGCATTTGCAGTATACTCAATTTGCTACAATGCATCATTATCAATTAGTAACTGAACTGTTGGAATATAGTTCTTTACCCCAAGCAGTTTCTGTTCAGTAGTTTATTTTAAACTATTTGAAGAAAAGCTAGAGACAAATTTCAAACTTTATTCTGATTAAATTCTTTCTATTAAAACTGAGAGAAAAAGAAGAAAATACACACTACTGGTAATATACCAGTTGTAGCTTTTGTTGGTTCTATAAACTTCAGAAAATGCATCAAGCTGAGAAAGACAATGTAGTTCCTCATTTGTTAATTACATTTTTTTTAAAAATTGGTTGAATTTTTTTTGAAGCAAACAGCCACGATCACCTGTCACCCATGTTATGTTTACAGTTAGTTATTAGCAATTAGAATTATATTTTCTATCAGGCATAGACACAGGGCTAGATTTCCTTCTGTTTTAGAGATAACTGAGAAACTTCCAAATCTGTTCCACATACTTACCACTCTTTTAGTAAGAGTTTTCTTGTGTTTCATATTTTCTTTTATTGTCCTTAATTTGTAAATGTCCTTGTGCTTAAATTCTGTACACAGCAGCCAAGCTTATTTGGATCCAATTTGTCCAAAATTTTCATAAGTTTAAACTCTATCCGATCCACTCTTAATCTTTTCAAGAGAGATAAGACCCAGAGTAGTCAATCTTTCCTCATTCATCATTCCCTTAAGTTATAGATCAATTCTGTAGCCCTTCTCTGTACCCCTTCCAATAAGATCAAATCTGCACATAGTACTCCAGACATGGTCTCACCAGGGCCAAATATAGAATTAAAATGACCTTTCTGGATTTCTATGTTTACCATATCCCAACGTTCTGGGTTTTTTTTAGCAGCCTGGGACCACTGAACTGGTGGTTTTGTGTGGATCCTGGTGGTTTTTGAATCATTTTCACAACTTCCACTGTACAAACTTTTTGATTTTTAAAAATGCTGAGTTGCTTCACTTTTTAATTTACCAGGTACTCACTTTTTGGCTGCTGCTTTTCTCCGTTTGTTTTTAATGGGAATCCTCTGCGCATATCCAGACTGGCATCATCTTGTGATAGGCCATGTGCAAACTGTTACAAACTGGATAGCCAGGTGGTGAAGGATAGAATACTAGGCCCTGGTCTTCAGTTGCTTCCAAGCCTTTATTTAGAGATTCCCCTTACACACACACCATACCCTAGATAAGCTCTCTTGTATGAAATACAAGGATACAAGAGAGTCCCCAATTGATATGAACAACCTGAATACAATTAACACTAATTGATATAAATCATATGATACAATTAATACAAACGTGCACAGCTTTCTCACCGGTAGTGCACGGTCCTTCCACCCCTGAGCTCGCCTGGCCAAGCCAATGGTTAATGGTCTCTAGTACTCTGCTGAGAAGGATCCCATTCATTCAGTCAACCTCAAACCTTCTGATTTGGTGCAAGCCCCCTGCCCATTATTGAATATGAATTGATACTAAATTGGGACATGATCCAGGGAGCCTTGGGGGGGGGGGGGGGTGGGGAGAAAGAGATGGACAGATGGAACTTGGGGTGGGTGGATGGATGGATGGGTGGGGGCTGAGAGAGAGAGAGAGGAAGAGGGGTGGAGCAACACACTTCAGTCCAATGTAGGAGTCAGTGATAGACTGTCAGCTGGAGAGGCAGGGCCTATGGTAATGTAGACTCTCAACTTTTACACAGGCCAGAGATTCTTTGGGGGGTGGGGGATGTTGTGATTCAGTATTTTAAACTTCTGTCAAGTGAATGTAAAACAAAACTATTTAACCTGTAAAATATAACAGCATTTTGGAAAATAAAATAAAATGTGGAACTTTGCACTTGTGGTGTTGTGACTGGAACAGCCAGGTGCAATGCAGTGCTGTACGTCGCAGTTCCAAGTTGCTTTGCTGTATGTCCCAGTTACATGGAATTACATAGAATGTACAGCACAAAAACAGGCCATTCGGCCCAACAGGTCCATGCTGGTGTTTATGCTCCACAAGAGCATCCTTGCTCCCTACTTCACCTAACCCTATCAGCATATCCTTCTATTCCTTACTTCCTCTAGTATTTTTCTAGCTTCCCTTTAAATGCACCTATGTTAGTTGCCTCAACTACTCCCTGTGCTAGTGAGTTCCAAATTCTGACTCTGGGTAAAGAAGTTTCTCCTGAATTCCCTATTGGATTTATTAGTGACTATCTTATATTTATGGCCCCAAGTTGTGGTCTCCTCCGCAAATGGAAATATCTTCTCCACGTCCCCCATGCATCTATGCTAGTCGCCTCAACTACTCCTTGTGCTACCGAGTTCCACATTCTAACCACTCTCTGGATAAAGAAGTCTCTCCTGAATTCCCTATTTGATTTATTAGTGATTATCTTATATTTATGGCCCCTAGTTCTGGCCTCCGTAAGTGAAAACATCTTCGCTACGTCTCTCCTAACAAACCCCTTCATAATCTTAAAGATCTCTATCAGGTCACCCGTCAGTCTTTTTTTCTAGAGAAACAGCCCAGCCTGTTCAGTCTTTCCTGATAGATATAACCTCTCAGTTCTGGTATCATTCAAGTAAATCTTATTTGCGTCTTCTCCAGTGCCTCTATATCCTTTTCATAATATGGAGACCAGAACTGTTCACAGTACTCCAAATGTAGTCTAACCAAGGTTCTATACAAGTTTAACACAACTTCTCTGCTTTTCGATTCTGTCCCTCTAGAAATGAACCCCAATGCTTGATTTGCTTTCTTTATGGCCTTATTAACCTGCGTTGCTACTTTCAGTGATTTGTGTACCTGTCACACACCCCCACCCCGATCCCTCTGCTCCTCTACCCCATTTAGACTCTTATTATCCAAGCAGTATGTGGCCCCCTTAGTCTTCATGCCAAAATATAATACCTCACCTTATCCATATTGAAATTCATTTGTCAATTACACACCCATTTTGCAAGTTTATTAATGTCTTCCTGTATCTTGTCACAGTCCTTCTCAGTATTAACTATACCTTCCAATTTTGAAATTGTACTTCTGATTCCCAAGCCCAAATTGTTTATATGAATGGTGAACAACAGTGGTCTCAGCACCGATCTATGTGGAACACCACTTGCCACCTTTTGACAGAGTAAGAGTTAAAGGTAGTTACTCAGACTCTGTTTTCTGTTTTGTAGCCAGCTTGCCATCCATTCTGCTACTTGTCCCTGACACCATATGCTCTGACCTTAGTCGTGGGTCTACTATGCAGTACCTTATCGAAGGCCTTTTCAAAATCCAAATATATTACATCTACTGCGTTATCCTTGTCTACCCTTCCTATTATGTCTTCAAAGAATTCAGTAAGGTTGGTCAAGCATGACCTTCCCTTTTGAAATCCGTGCTGACGATTCTTTATTATATTTTCAGTTTCTAGATGTTTTCCTATTACATCTTAGGAAAGATAATAGAATTCTTACTCAAATCACCGGTGTTAAGCTAATTGGTCTATAGTTCCCTGGACTGGTTCTATCTCCGTTTTTAAATTCAGGAATAACATTAACTGTCCGCCAGTCCTCTGACACTATTCCCATTTCTAATGAATTGTTATATATATGTAATAGTGCTTCTGCTATCTCTTCCCCAACTTCTTTTAATATGCACGGATGCAATCCATCTGGACCAGGGGTTTTATCCTCTCTGTTTGATTAGCTTGTCAATTAACTCCCCCACTTCCTATATTAAATGTCTTTGTATCTTTTTTGATCTCTTCTTCTAATGTCCTGTCCCCACCGTGTTAGTCTCCCTGGTAAATACTGAGGCAAAGTAACTATTCAATATTTCTGCCATTTCACTGTCATTGCCTGTGAGTTTATCGTGTATATATCCCTTAGTGGCCCTATCCCTATCCTGATTTTTCTTTTGTTATTTATGTGTCTGTAGAATACTTTACTATTTCTTTTTATGTTCCTTGATAACTTAATTTCGTAGTCTCTCTTTGCTTTCCTAATTGTTTTTTTAACTTCTTTCCTAACCTCTTCATATTCCCTTTTGTCATCCTCTCCTTGATTGTCGATGTACTTAGTGAATGCCTTTTTCTTTAGTTTCAATTTTGCCCTTATTTCTTTATTCATCCATGGTGTGTCATTACTGGCTAGTTTCTTCCAGCTCTAAGATGCGGCGCTGTCCGTGCCGGCTCTAAGATGCGGCGCTGTCCGTGCCGGCTCTAAGATGCGGCGCTGTCCGTGCCGGCTCTAAGATGCGGCGCTGTCCGTGCCGGCTCTAAGATGCGGCGCTGTCCGTGCCGGCTCTAAGATGCGGCGCTGTCCGTGCCGGCTCTAAGATGCGGCGCTGTCCGTGCCGGCTCTAAGATGCGGCGCTGTCCGTGCCGGCTCTAAGATGCGGCGCTGTCCGTGCCGGCTCTAAGATGCGGCGCTGTCCGTGCCGGCTCTAAGATGCGGCGCTGTCCGTGCCGGCTCTAAGATGCGGCGCTGTCCGTGCCGGCTCTAAGATGCGGCGCTGTCCGTGCCGGCTCTAAGATGCGGCGCTGTCCGTGCCGGCTCTAAGATGCGGCGCTGTCCGTGCCGGCTCTAAGATGCGGCGCTGTCCGTGCCGGCTCTAAGATGCGGCGCTGTCCGTGCCGGCTCTAAGATGCGGCGCTGTCCGTGCCGGCTCTAAGATGCGGCGCTGTCCGTGCCGGCTCTAAGATGCGGCGCTGTCCGTGCCGGCTCTAAGATGCGGCGCTGTCCGTGCCGGCTCTAAGATGCGGCGCTGTCCGTGCCGGCTCTAAGATGCGGCGCTGTCCGTGCCGGCTCTAAGATGCGGCGCTGTCCGTGCCGGCTCTAAGATGCGGCGCTGTCCGTGCCGGCTCTAAGATGCGGCGCTGTCCGTGCCGGCTCTAAGATGCGGCGCTGTCCGTGCCGGCTCTAAGATGCGGCGCTGTCCGTGCCGGCTCTAAGATGCGGCGCTGTCCGTGCCGGCTCTAAGATGCGGCGCTGTCCGTGCCGGCTCTAAGATGCGGCGCTGTCCGTGCCGGCTCTAAGATGCGGCGCTGTCCGTGCCGGCTCTAAGATGCGGCGCTGTCCGTGCCGGCTCTAAGATGCGGCGCTGTCCGTGCCGGCTCTAAGATGCGGCGCTGTCCGTGCCGGCTCTAAGATGCGGCGCTGTCCGTGCCGGCTCTAAGATGCGGCGCTGTCCGTGCCGGCTCTAAGATGCGGCGCTGTCCGTGCCGGCTCTAAGATGCTTTTAATCTTTTTTCCACAGAATGGACTTAGAAAAAGTTACTTTTAATATTGGGGTTTTAATGCAAAGTGTATTCTCACAAGTTTAGAAACATCAGATTTATTTTTTAAACAGAATTTGGCGAGAGAAAGTTTCTGCCAGGCTGAGAGGGAGAGATTGAAGAAGTAGATGTGCCCACAATATTATTATCCAGTTCGTATGTAGGAAGACTCATTGTTGCACCACGGGGTTATGCTATTGTATAGTTATATATTGGGCAGTACAGGCACACCCCTAAACGTAAGATGCTCAGACAGTTTATGGGGGTGACCCGCACCACTGTACGTGAGAATATCTAAGCCACAACCCTAAAACTTGTAGTAGCCACCCAGTAAGGCATTAAATCAGTGCTTTAGACACAGTGTATTTTGTTTGTAAGGTTAGAAAAGACATAGCCCTTCCTCCCATCAAAGAATGTGATGTGTTCTTTTACTATTATGTATGGCTCCTAACTGTAAAATATCATAATTCATTGCTTTCCAATAGTGCTACTGATTGAGCAGTTATATCCCTGTTACTCCTCTTCAAACCCCTTCTCTCATGGTAGGTTTTAAAATTCTATTTGTTTTCTGTTGTTTTCTAGACGTGCAGCTTACTCTTACCCAGAAACGCAACTCTATGCACAGAATCCTGGAGCCTCCTACTTTGAGTCGCCGGGAAATGCAGTCCAAGTGACTACGGTAGTGTCCTCGCCCACTGTGGTACCATCTCACAGTATGGTGGGAACCGTCGGCATTGCAATGGAGGTTGGAGGAAGTCAGATCATCTCGAGCAGCGGTGGAACGTATCTCATCCACGGAGGGACGATGGACAACTCCAGACATCCACTCTCTCATGCCACACGCCCGTCACCTGGAACCGTGAGGAAACTAGTTTTGTTCAAGTGATCATAAATTCCTGATTCATTCGCCTCCCTCATCCCACTTTGGTCGGGAAAGTGAAACAATGAGATTGCTCAGGCTTCCTCCACAGTGGTGATTGAGGCCACGGATTCCATTAGAATTGTGGGTGGCCAGAAGGGTGTTCAGTGTTACGGGCAATTTATATGTTATGCAGTGCTGTGAATTGGTGACTAGTTCACCTGCAGTAGATCTGCACAGGGCAGTGACTCCTTATTAATGTGTACTTTCCTTTGGAAGCCCTTGTGTCGAAGACGACAAACCAAAGCTGAGCCCACAGGGCAGCACTGGTCTTGGGTTTTGATCTGAGCTGTTGTGATTTCACCCACTAAATTTCTAAATAACACTAAAAAGAAATAACGACTCATTTTAAAAGATTGCCGTTTTGGGTGCAGCTCTGTCTAGTTTTCTTTTGAGTTACTTCTGGATTGCTCAGAAGGATTATTGGTCGGCTGTATAAAATCATGGAATCTTATTGTTACCTGGAATGAATTTGAAAACTTTTATGCACGTAGGCAGTGTCTGGGGCAATCTACTAATCACAGCTCCTGATTGTAATTCCCAAGTCGCCGAGTTTAGTCATCTGAAAGTGTGGTACTCGAGTAAATCAGTCAATGATAATTGGACAGCTTCAGAAACATTATGCAGGACAATTTAAATGTCTGTGCATCAAAGGCAAAGTAAATTTTAAAAAAAAATTCTCTCTCAAAGAGCTCTGCTGTTCCCCTGCCCTTTCCCCATACGCCTGTGGAGACATGTTTCCCTCCTCCTCCCGTTCCCCTGCCCATTCCCCGTTACCCATCTAATATTTTGGTTTATCAAACAGACCTTTTCACAAACCTCCTCGACTTCTTTTGAGGAAGTGACTACCCAAGTGGACTGTGGAAACCCCTACCTGGGCACCCAGAAGGCATTTGACAAAGTTCCACACTAAAGGCTATTAGTTAAACTGTGGGGATTCAGGGAAACCCTGGGAATGGATAGGAAACTGACTGAAGGATAGAAAACAGCCGCGGGGATGGATGGGTGTTCTCAATCAGGCTGCCCAAAGCTCAGTGTTGAGATCACTACTGTCTCCAATTAATATCGATAACTCAATGCAAAGTGACCAAACTTGCAGGTGATGCCAAATTTGGAGGGACAGTGGAATTGGAGGAGGTAGCTCAGAAATTACCAAATGAGTTGGATAAAATATGTGTGGGCTGAACAATGGCAGATGGAATTTAATGCAGACTGTGTAAAGTACTTCACAGAGGAAGGGAAAATGAACCAAGCCACGTACTTTCAGTGTTGAAGTTGCTAAGTTGAAGAAACCCAGGAGTCTTCATAAACACAACATTCCAACCAATTCAGAGTACCAATCAAAGCTGAATGCTGAACGGCATAGTCAAAACAGTAGAATGCAAGTCAGACGAAGTTGCAACGAAACTGTTTAGTCAGATCACACCGTGAATATTGTATCCAGTCCTGGTCAGTGGGAAACAAAGGAGACTTTCAGGTGCTGGAGGCATTGCAGAGATGAGCCATGAGGCTGATCCCGGGTGTTGGAAGACCGAGGAAAGACTGGCGCTCAGAAAAAGAAGTATCTGAGAGGTATATAAGATAGAGGGAATGGAAAAAGCAAATCCTGAAAATCACTTCAAATTAAATTGTGAGTAGGATAGGATCAAAGTAGTAAAAGGTAAATTTAAGATTGATATGAGGAAGTTCTTATCACAGAGTGATTAACACATGGAATAAACTCCCAGATAGAGAAGTGGCAGCAAAAACATTGAATTATTTCAGCATCTAATTGTTTCTTAAATGGGGGGATTATTGGGTTTTTCTGGATGGGTCAAATGCCTTCCTTATCCATAATTATCTTGTGAACATTTTATCCACTTTCTTTACAAAGGTTATTATGGATTTTGCTTCCATCACTGGTTTTGAGTTTGAACATTCCACGTCCTAACAACACTCTGTTTAAAAAAAAAATACATTGCATCTAAACTTTCCTTTTTGTTCTTTTGGTGATGTTCTTAAATGTGTGCCCTCTAGTTACTAACTCACCAACCACTGGAAATGATTTTTCTTGATTTACTTTATCGACACCTCTCAGAATTTTGAACACCTATTAGATTTCCCCTTAACCATCTCTGTTCTAAAGAAAAAAAAAGTCCCAATTTCTCTAGTCTGTCCTCATAACTGAAACCCCTCATCCCTGGCATTATCTTCGTGAATCTGCTCTGAATCCTCCCCATGACCCTGACATCTTTCCGAACGTAAGGTGCCCAAAACTGGACATATTGGCCCAGAATTTCCTGGAACTTGCAGTGTAAATTATGCCATTTAGTGCCCCGATTTTCCCATTGTGAACATACTCCAAAATTTCCTGGAAAAGTGATTTGAATTTGCTGCAGTGAGCATGATGGCAAATCAGGAACTTCTGAAGCTGTGTAGCCAATGACTTCCCCCAGTTAAGACCAATATTGGCATAACCTGAGCCATCGACCTCTGAATTTCAAATCCTTGCACTGTACTGAGCTTGGTCACTTGCAGTCCATTGTTCGAGTTATGGACGCACTCAGCTGCTGTATTCCGTTTTCAGGAACGTTCCCAATTACAGATTTTTTTTAAACCATTTATTTAGAAGATGGCATTAGTACTTTAAGCTATGTTAAAAGTCTCATTGAACCAATGGGAGGGGGGGTGGAGAAATTGGATCTTGTTTTGCTCGTTTTTTGGCCATGAACTGGGGGTTTAAAAAGGTCCAATTTCGGGAGCTATGTCCGAAGGGCACCTGAAATACGTTCAATGCCATATTGGCTCGGGTGATATTCGGGTATCCTTGGCGGCCGCCTTAAACAGGCGTTAGGCCCCTTGCATATGCCTCTTGCCTGTTTAAGGACCTCTCTCCGAAACTGGTCAAAAGCTGAGCAAAGCCTGTGCCAGGCTGCCCCCCCCTGAGTTTTTCCCGTTCTTTCTGCGGCCTAACCAATGTTCTTAAAGGGACTGCAGGAGGCCGCCAATATAAAGGTAAGTTTCTCCTATTTTTTGCATCTGTTTTCACTATGGAGAAGGACGATGTAGACATAGAAATACGGCAGGGGGACTGTGATATACTCGAACATATTAACATCGAGCGGGAGG
Source organism: Heptranchias perlo (assembly GCF_035084215.1). Classification (NCBI taxonomy): domain Eukaryota; kingdom Metazoa; phylum Chordata; class Chondrichthyes; order Hexanchiformes; family Hexanchidae; genus Heptranchias; species Heptranchias perlo. The sequence goes on along the minus strand of NC_090353.1, from coordinate 3,113,429 downwards.
AGGTATTGGCGGTTTTAGCAGGCCTAAAAATGGATAAATCCCCAGGCCCGGACGAAATGTATCCCAGGCTACTGTGTGAGGCAAAGGAGGAGATTGCGGGGGCTCTGACACATATATTCAGAACCTCTCTGGCCACAGGGGATGTGCCAGAGGACTGGAGAACCGCTAATGTAATACCATTATTCAAGAAGGGGAGCAGGGAAAAACCGGGGAAAAACCGGGGAACTACAGGCCAGTGAGCCTAACATCAGTGGTAGGAAAATTATTGGGAAGGACAAAATTAGTCTCCACTTGGAGAAGCAAGGATTAATCAGGGATAGTCAACATGGCTTTGTCAAGGGAAGATCATGTCTGACTAATTTGATTGAATTTTTTGAGGGGGTGACTAGGCGTGTGGATGAGGGTAACGCAGTGGATGTGGTATACATGGATTTCAGTAAGGCCTTCGATAAAGTCCCCCACAGGAGACTGGTCAAGAAGGTACGAGCCCATGGAATCCAGGGTGCCTTGACACTTTGGATACAAAACTGGCTTCGTGGCAGAAGGCAGAGGGTGATGGTCGAAGGTTGTTTTTGTGACTGGAAGCCTGTGGCCAGTGGGGTACCACAGGGATCGGTGCTGGGTCCCTTGCTGTTTGTGGTCTACATTAATGACTTGGATATGAATGTAAAAGGTATGATCAGTAAGTTCGCTGATGATACAAAGATTGGTAGGGTGGTAAATAGTGAGGAGGATAGCCTCAGTCTGCAGGACGATATAGATGGGTTGGTCAGATGGGCGGAACAGTGGCAAATGGAATTTAACCCGGAAAAGTGCGAGGTGATGCACTTTGGAGGGACTAACAAGGCAAGGGAATACACAATGAATGGGAGGACCCGAGGCAAGACAGAGGGTCAGAGGGATCTTGGTGTGCAAGTTCACAGATCCCTGAAGGCGGCGGAACAGGTAGATAAGGTGGTAAAGAAGGCATATGGGATACTTGCCTTTATTAGCCGAGGCATAGAATATAAGAGCAAGGAGGTTATGATGGAGCTGTATAAAACACTGGTTAGGCCACAGCTGGAGTACTGTGTGCAGTTCTGGTCGCCACACTACAGGAAGGATGTGATCGCTTTGGAGAGGGTGCAGAGGAGATTCACCAGGATGTTACCAGGGCTGGAGCGCTTCAGCTATGAAGAGAGACTGGGAAGATTGGGTTTGTTTTCCTTGGAGCAGAGGAGGCTGAGGGGGGACATGATTGAGGTGTACAAAATTATGAGGGGCACAGATAGGATGGATACTAAGGAGCTTTTTCCCTTCGTTGAGGGTTCTATAACAAGGGGACATAGATTCAAGGTAAAAGGCGGGAGGTTTAGAGGGGATTTGAGAAAGAACTTTTTCACCCAGAGGGTGGTTGGAGTCTGGAACTCACTGCCTGAAAGGGTTGTGGAGGCAGGAACCCTCACAACATTCAAGAAGCATTTGGATGAGCACTTGAAATGCCATAGCATACAAGGCTACGGACCAAATGCTGGAATATGGGATTAGAGTAGACAGGGCTGATGGCCGGCGCGGACACGATGGGCCGAAGGGCCTCTATCCGTGCTGTATAACTCTATGACTCTATGACTCTAAAATTTTTCACTTCATTTCTCTGCATTAAATTTTATTCCACATGTATTTGCCCAATCTCTGAACCTGTCTATGTCCCCCTGACGTCACTTGCAGTCCCTTTCAGAGTTAACCATGCTCCCGAGTGTGTCATCTACAAAGTCTGATATTGTAACCCCTCTACCTGAGTCCCATTTTTTAAGGTAAAAAGATATGAAAAGAGGAATAGTCTCAACACTAACCCCAGGACTATCACTGTTTACATCCTTCTAGTCTGAAAAACACCCGTTGGCCACTACTCTTTGTCTTCCTATCCTTTACCTAATTTTCTATCCATGCTGCTGCATTCCCTTTAACACCATGTGCCTTAATTTTATCAACATGCTTCCTATATAGCACCTTATCAAAGACCTTTTGAAAACCCCTATGTACAAGACTCACTGCATTTCCTCCCATCAATTTTCATTCTTGAAAGAACTCATATTAAATTTGTCAGACAAGACAAGCCCTTTAGAAATGTGTGCTGGCAGTTCTTAATTTTATCCAAATGATGGACTCTAACTTGTCCACCATTGCATCTCCATTAGGCCCAACCCTTGAAGTATCCTTTTTTGTTATTTCACTGTGTTCACTGCCAGTCTCCATTTCCCCTCTAGTCTTTCTCATTTTATTTGCTTCTCTTTTTTTTCCAAACACTCCACTTGATTTTCTTTTGTATTAGCCCTGGGTGTGTTCTTTGCTTCTTTTTAAGTCTCGTTTTAATTTTACTTTCTCTACTCATTCAAGGATGTCCAGTGTTTGCTGCCCCACCTTTACATAGAATTACATAGAATGTACAGCACAGAAACAGGCCATTCGGCCCAACTATGTCAGTGTTTATGCTACACAGGAGCCTCCTCCCTCCCTACTTCATCTAACCCTATCAGCATATCCTTCTATTCCTTTCTCCCCCATGTGTTTATCTAGCTTCCCCTTAAACGATTTATGCTAGTCGCCTCAACTACTCCATGTCATAGCGAGTTCCACATTCTAAACACTCTGGGTAAAGAAATTTCTCCAGAATTCCTTATTGGATTTATTAGTGACTATTTTATATTTATGGCCCCTAGTTCTGGACTCCCCCACAATTGCAAACATCATCACTATGTCTATCCTATCAAATCCTTTCTTAATCTTAAAGAGCTGTTTCAAGTCACCCCTCAATCTTTTCTTTTCCAATGAAAAGAGCCCCAGCCTGCTCAATCTTTCCTGCTAGGTATAACCTTTATTCCTTGTGGCAATGTATCTAATCCAAGTCCAACCACATCCTGGTAGAAAGTTTCCCACTTTTTTACCTGCTGATTAATCTGAGCTAGTTCCTTCTTCATCGAGTTGAAATTTGCTCTTTTCCAGTTAATTACTTTTTATCTTTAACTTTTAGTTTAATATTGATGTTATGCTTTCTGTTTCCTGGACGTTGCCCTATCCTTACTAGCCCCGGCCCCGCCTCCTCGCCGGGACTCGGCCCCGGCCCCGCCTCCTCGCCGGGACTCGGCCCCGGCCCCGCCTCCTCGCCGGGACTCGGCCCCGGCCCCGCCTCCTCGCCGGGACTCGGCCCCGGCCCCGCCTCCTCGCCGGGACTCGGCCCCGGCCCCGCCTCCTCGCCGGGACTCGGCCCCGGCCCCGCCTCCTCGCCGGGACTCGGCCCCGGCCCCGCCTCCTCGCCGGGACTCGGCCCCGGCCCCGCCTCCTCGCCGGGACTCGGCCCCGGCCCCGCCTCCTCGCCGGGACTCGGCCCCGGCCCCGCCTCCTCGCCGGGACTCGGCCCCGGCCCCGCCTCCTCGCCGGGACTCGGCCCCGGCCCCGCCTCCTCGCCTGTTGGACTAAAAATATACTGATCGAGGAAGCGGTTCTGGACGCAATGACCCAGAAATCCACTGAGCGGCGAACGAACGGTGCCCGCTGCTCATTCGATTGAAACTCATTCACAAACTATCTGCGAGCTTCTGGGTGTCGACTTTCTGTAATTGAGAGCCGAGAAAAGTGCAGCCTTTCCCAGGGGAAAGGAACTGTCTGTCCCCTGAACCAATCAGCTTGAAGCGTCCCTGCCGAGCCGCTTGCCGGATCTTTCTCTTCCGTTTGCTCTGAAATAACGGCGTGCCGGCGAGCCCGGTCACCGGGGCGCGTGCCGGCGAGCCCGGTCACCGGGGCGCGTGCCGGCGAGCCCGGTCACCGGGGCGCGTGCCGGCGAGCCCGGTCACCGGGGCGCGTGCCGGCGAGCCCGGTCACCGGGGCGCGTGCCGGCGAGCCCGGTCACCGGGGCGCGTGCCGGCGAGCCCGGTCACCGGGGCGCGTGCCGGCGAGCCCGGTCACCGGGGCGCGTGCCGGCGAGCCCGGTCACCGGGGCGCGTGCCGGCGAGCCCGGTCACCGGGGCGCGTGCCGGCGAGCCCGGTCACCGGGGCGCGTGCCGGCGAGCCCGGTCACCGGGGCGCGTGCCGGCGAGCCCGGTCACCGGGGCGCGTGCCGGCGAGCCCGGTCACCGGGGCGCGTGCCGGCGAGCCCGGTCACCGGGGCGCGTGCCGGCGAGCCCGGTCACCGGGGCGCGTGCCGGCGAGCCCGGTCACCGGGGCGCGTGCCGGCGAGCCCGGTCACCGGGGCGCGTGCCGGCGAGCCCGGTCACCGGGGCGCGTGCCGGCGAGCCCGGTCACCGGGGCGCGTGCCGGCGAGCCCGGTCACCGGGGCGCGTGCCGGCGAGCCCGGTCACCGGGGCGCGTGCCGGCGAGCCCGGTCACCGGGGCGCGTGCCGGCGAGCCCGGTCACCGGGGCGCGTGCCGGCGAGCCCGGTCACCGGGGCGCGTGCCGGCGAGCCCGGTCACCGGGGCGCGTGCCGGCGAGCCCGGTCACCGGGGCGCGTGCCGGCGAGCCCGGTCACCGGGGCGCGTGCCGGCGAGCCCGGTCACCGGGGCGCGTGCCGGCGAGCCCGGTCACCGGGGCGCGTGCCGGCGAGCCCGGTCACCGGGGCGCGTGCCGGCGAGCCCGGTCACCGGGGCGCGTGCCGGCGAGCCCGGTCACCGGGGCGCGTGCCGGCGAGCCCGGTCACCGGGGCGCGTGCCGGCGAGCCCGGTCACCGGGGCGCGTGCCGGCGAGCCCGGTCACCGGGGCGCGTGCCGGCGAGCCCGGTCACCGGGGCGCGTGCCGGCGAGCCCGGTCACCGTCGTTATTTTATGAGCAATTTCCGGGTCATAGTGGAAACCCATTCCCTTCTGTGCTACTGACATTACTTTTGCTCCAACTAATTTAAAAGGGGGACAAAAAAGGACCACAAAGCTCATAGGGCGAAACAAGAGTGACCATTGGGCCAAATACAAGCTGATAAAGAAGCAGGTCAAATATTTTAAGGATGCTGATAGAAATCAACATTAGAAACTTCTAGTTACTGTAACTGCAAGAGGGTCGTGAGGGAGCTGCACATGAGATAAAGTTAATATTCTGAATGACTTCTTGGAGGATTACTTTTAAAACGGGGAGGGCGCTGACAATATACATCAAAATGGGCAGAAAACTAATAAATCTCTTGGAACTGATGATGTACCCCAGCATCAGAGACAAGATATGAGATTTGTGGAGCGCTGGCAGGCATTTGAGGGAGTAAATGAGCACTGGGAAACTGGCAGATGGAGCTCCCATATTCTAGAGGGGCACAGTAGCTATACCTGACAACTACAGGCCCATTAACCTGAGTTCAGTAATAGGTAAACTAATGAATAACAGAGCAGCTGTAAAAATAATTTGATAAAGGACAGCCAACATGGCTTTTGTCTGACCAACCTCATGGATGACATCCTAGGTTGATGACGGGAAGCCAAATATAGTATCGACATCCGAGTAACGTGCAAGAAACTCCTTTATAAACAAAGTGAATAATGCAGGTAACACACAGATGAAGGTTAAGAATTGGCCAACTGGAAGGAAGCAGAAGATAGTTGTAAAGGGAAGTAAGTCATTAAGAGGGGAGGAATGAGAGAGGTGCTCCAAGTGCCCTGGTGTTTCTGGTTTACATCACTGATGTACAATCACTCTCAGTGAAAGGTTGGTAAATTCAGACATGACATCAAGTTAGAGTGCACTGTTGTCTTCAAGGAGTTGGCCAAGACTGTAGCAAAAAATAGAGCACTTGACCGGGTTTACACCTGGGATTTTAAGTGGCAAATGAAGTTCAATATGGGCAATGTAAGGTGCTGTATGCAAGTAAAATTAGAAGACACGTGTACTTCATGGATGGAATAGAATTTGCTACGGGGGAAATTTGAAGGAGACCTGGGGTGTGAGCTAATTCGTCGCTCGCTGTATCATAACAGTTGATAGATGACAATAAACAAGGAAAACAGGATGCTGATCGTGTCTCTTCAGGAAGCAGCTGTTCATTTATGGGTCATCAATCTTGTGATATAAGTGTAAATTCAGTCTAATCCTCTGTCGTGCAAGTATCAAATTTACCCTTCAGTATATTTGCATTTCCTAGTGTTAGTTTGGCTCAGTTGGTGAGTCAGAAAGCTGTAGGTTCAAGCCCCACATGAAGGTGTGAGCACATAAAGAAGGCTGAGGCTGACACTGATCCCTGAGGGAGTGCCATCCTTTAACATCCACCTGCGCAAACCTCAGTTTGAAGATCGTGTTACTACTCGGAGCAGGGAGCTATCCCGAGGTTGTGGTATTTGGTTGTGATCAAATCCTTCCTTTAGGGAGCAGCAAGTGGAATATCCAAGGTTGAGTCCCCTCCATGCAGTGTCTCAGTTTGGTTATAGAGCTGCATTTTCAGAAACCCGTATATAGGTTACGTGCTTTACACACAAATAGGAATACTGCAGGAAATGGAAGGTTACGGAGAGCGGGTAAACCTCAAGAAAAACAAATTAGGAATCCTGTTTAATTTTAATACACTTTTATACAATGTCAATATTTTCTTTTACATTTTGATTTTGAAATATAAAAGTTGTGCTAATTCTGAATCCTAGATTGTTGAGTAAGTGTAATTTATACACTGTACTCCTTTCATACATTTGTTAATCAAGATAATAACTAAAGTGGCTCCTTGTTAATCTCCTGCAGTTTAATCTGAGACATGTGATTTGTTCCAATAGATTGAAATGGCAATCGAGAACCTACAGAAATCTGAAGGGATTACTGCTCATAAAAGTACTCTGTTGAACAGCCATGTGAGTACCTGTATTTACTGAAGTTTTACTGTATCACATCCTGTGAATCTTCAGAATTCTGATCCTCTTAGCATTTTCTGTATTGAAATGTTAAACTGAGAATGATTGCAGTGAAATACAATGGGATAAGTTGTAATAATGGTCATAATTCCTAAATACTGCTCAAGTCCCCCTGCTCAGTTCATTTATTGTGACTTTCCAGAAATTATGTCCTGGAGTCCTGACACCAATATACAAAATGAAGAGCAGAATGGCTAGTGTTTGTTGGTCACAAAAACTTTATCACCCTCACTTCAACAGGACAAGCATTTCCCCATCATTTTTCAAGGTTCTACAATGACTGTAACTCCCTGGACTGGGGTGGCTGAGTTCCAGCGACTCCTGCTCGAAGTTGTGTTTGTGTGGGTAGCAAGCGAGGATTAAGTCAGCTTCTGCTGCGTTGTCCCTCATTCCTGCCTCATTATCGAGAAGCCGGCAGGCATTCATTGTCGAGCATCGGGTGAAAAACGCTGCCCACGAAACATGCCCCAAAACGGAATCAACACCTTCGGAAGAGAGGTGGAAACATTTGTGCGGGGGTGGGTGGGTGGTAATTTAAAATGTATATATTATTGATCACCAGATAATCTGCCTTAAATCCTTCTCTAGGTTGTCCCCTTTTTCCCTGAGTTGTTCTCTTCGTCTTGACTCAAGGCATTAGGGCACATCCTGATACTGTTTGATGCTGAAGCAATCTCTTGAATAAAAATCTCCTCGCTTTGTGGCTTGGGCTATAACTTAGAAACCAGCACTAGCTGGCACTAAAGAAACTGACTTCCCAAAGCACTGTTGGTGCATGTGGTCAGAACGCAGTCAGTGTTGGGCGGAATCCAGACTGCCTCAGGATACTGGTGTGATTCCTCTTGGAGCAACACCGTCAGAGTCTCTGGTTCTTGCTTGGGTGCCACATATTTCAACTCACCGTAGGCTGGTGACCGACTCTTCTCTTGCTCCTACAAAGCCCTTTTGTCACCAGAAAGCTCTGCGCCTCCTTTCTGCATTGCCTGCAACTGAAGCAGTTCGGGTTCCGAGGGTGTCCACCCAACATGGAAGGCCAGGGTATGACCACCCCTCCCAGTGAGTGGCAAATGGTTGTCCCTCGTAGATTTGATAGCCTCTGGCCTATATAAGATCTCATTGCTCACTTAGATGCCACTGGCCTGGCTTCCCCTGCTCCTTGTCCGCCTTCTCTGTAGGCCCTGCCTGGAGAAGCCATGATTTGAACGAATCCTCTTCCAGTGAGTAGTTGGAAATTAGATGACTTGCCTGGTGATGTCTGTGTCTACAGTCCGGAAGTATCGATTCCGCAAGGCACTGAACCAGTTTGCTCAGAATCTCCTAAAAGTCCCAGCTTTGACCTTTCGGGATTCATCCTCCACACCTGCCTAAGCCCCCAGTAGGAGGTGCAAAAGCCGATCCTGATAACAGTAATAGTAATGGGACATACCAGGTCTGGCATGTCACCACTTCTCTGTTGTATACTCCACTGCTCCATCATCACGCTTGAAGTGTTGAATCAACATGGCAGGCAGTCCATCCTGCCTAATCATGAGTGCAAGCAGATGGGCTCCTGCAGCAGATGAATGTTAATGCCGGGTGTGGCATGAATAAGGATCGTGAACCTCTGCACTGGGTTTTCACTGTGTCCCAGCTTCTCTGGGTATTGGTGGGTCTGGCCTTTCAGCTGGAACCTCTGTTCCTGTTCAAGCATCTTCCACTCCCTCGTCCTAATAGGCTGGTCTGTAGAGTGTTGTGGAGGATGTGATCTGTAGAAGGAACAGGGCTTGTCTTGTAGGATCACCTTCATTCTTTAAGGAACATCCTTCACATTGTTCCCACCTAGCCAGCTCCTCAGGCCTGGGAAGGGTGATAGGGGGACGTCTACCAATGTTGTGATTAAAAATAAAATTGCAAAACCCCTTAAAGGAAGGCTCTCCCTATGTGCAAATTTTTCCTAGAATTGTGGTCCAGTGTAGGTTCACTCCAACGGTATCTTATGGATGATCCTTAAAAGGACAACTCTACAAGGTAGGTAATCTTTCTTTTGCCATGCAACATTTGAGAAAGCATCTGAATGTAAAAGTGTGTGCTTTCCTTCAATAGTTCCCACAGGATTTGGACTGGAAACAGCCTGGGAAAAGTGACCATTAGGGTCAATGTTTGTGAATGCAGTTCCAGTCTCACTTGTTTTCAATGTGTATTACTTCATTCTTAGCGGAATGGTCAGAATGATTCTGTACTTTGTGTTCTCACACGTGTTAATTTAGTGAGCTGATAAGTAACCCGAGTGTTTTGAAGTTGGTTTATTCTAACTGTATACAGTATGGTTGGTTCACACACACTGTCCCTATTCAACGCAGCTTCAGTGGCTCCTTGATAACTATGAGACTGCCGAGGGGGTCAGTCTTCCCCGGAGCTCCCTCTACAACCATTACCTGCGGCACTGCCAAGAACAGAAACTCGACCCCGTCAATGCAGCTTCCTTCGGCAAACTGATTCGTTCTGTCTTCATGGGGCTGAGGACCAGAAGACTGGGAACAAGGTCAGGGTAAAAAAAAAATTAAACAATTGCACATCCATACGTACGTATGAAATTCAGTCTTATTTTAACACTGCCTCCAGTGAGCCTTTCCCCAAAGCGGCATTGTTAAGATCAGGACTGTTTGAACTATTCTCCTGCAGCTAATAAATAGCCAGTTGCTACATTGACTGCTAGTCGTAAAGCGTTTTTTATTTCCCATTGAACTCTCGCAGTTTGAACATTAGCCCTAAAAGCCGAAACGATGCAGTGCTCTAGTACTTCACTGAACTTACATGACCTGTAATCACTAGTTATACCACTGCAGAGCGAGTTAGTGTTTCTGTGCTGTAACGTTTCTGGCTGAAATTTTGGGCAGGAGGATCAGATAGCTGTCTTTAATTGGAAATGTTGCAGTACTTCATAGTAGGAATAGCACAGGAGGAGGCCATTTGGCCCATCATGCCTGTTCCGGCTCTTTGAAAGAGCTATCCAATTCATCCCATTCCCCTGCTCTTTCCCCACAGCCCTGTAAAATTTTTCCCTTCAAGTATTTATCCAGTTCCTTTTTGAAAGTTAATATTGAATCTGCTTCCACCGCCCTTTCAGGCAGCGTGTTCCAGATCATAACAACTCGCTGCGTTTTAAAAAAAAATGTTTCCTCATGTCGCCTCTGGCTCTTTTGCCAAACCTATTAATCTCTTTTCTACATCATAGAATCATACAGCACAGAAGGAGGCCTTTCCTGTGCCAGCTCTTTGAAAGACTATTCAACTAGTCCCACTTCCCCTGCTCTTTCCTCGTAGCCCTTCAATTTTCCCCCGTTCAAGTATTTATCCAACTACCTTTTATATAAATATTTATATAATTGAGATAAATCCAGTATTTCTATTGTGATTACACATTTGAAATGTTATTTCCAAGCTGAAAATTAATTTTTTTTTTGCATTTTTCACTTGTTTCAGAAATAATCAGTAGAATTATTTGAGATGCTCTCAGTAATAGTCACTGTTTATTCCTTCAGCTATCTTTAGGTTTATATCATTTTCCTGTATTGCAGGGGAAATTCCAAGTACCACTATTACGGGATTCGTCTAAAGCCAGATTCACCGTTGAACCGTTTACAGGAAGACATGCAATACATGGCGATGCGACAACAACCAGTACATCAGAAACAAAGGTATAACCCCAGCGTCCCGCAACTGACGCCAACCTCCCAACCCCCCGACCCTCAGCCCAGGTACAATCCCAGCGTCCCGCAACTGACGCCAACCTCCCAACCCCCCGACCCTCAGCCCAGGTACAATCCCAGCGTCCCGTAACTGACGCCAACCTCCCAAACCCCCGACCCTCAACCCAGGTACAATCCCAGCGTCCCGTAACTGACGCCAACCTCCCAAACCCCCGACCCTCAACCCAGGTACAATCCCAGCGTCCCGCAACTGACGCCAACCTCCCAAACCCGCGACCCTCAACCCAGGTACAATCCCAGCATCCCGTAACTGACGCCAACTTCCCAAACCCCCGACCCTCAACCCAAGTACAATCCCAGCATCCCAATACTGACGCCAACTTCCCAAACCCCGAACCCTCAGCCCAGGTACGATCCCAGTGTCTCACTACTGCCACCAACCTCCCAAACCCCCGACCCTCAGTCCAGGTACAATCCCAGTGTCTCACTACTGCCACCAACCTCCCAAACCCCCGACCCTCAGTCTAGGTACAATCCCAGTGTCCCACTACTGCCACCAACCTCTCAACTCCCTGACCCTCAGCCCAGGTACAATCCCAGCGTCCCGACACTGACACCAATTCTCCAAACCCCGGACCCTCAGCTCAGGTACAATCCCAGCGCCCTGCTACTGACACCAACTACCCAACACTAATCCAGGGACCTAGCCCTTAGCTGCATGGACTGCATGCCAGCAGCTCCACTATTAACATCAACCAGCTGTGGTTTCAGGACTAAGGATGGGTTCTGGGTGCATGGTTTGAGGTCATTGCATGATCCGCTGATGGTACAATTGCAGCATGTGCCAAGGTTGACAATTGTTGATTGTAACTTTGAATATAACTGGTCGGTACTGATTCACTGACCCTGAATGTTTTATATTTGAAATGGTGTTGGCCTCTTGCAGTAAAACGGTTAAAGAAAAGGAAACCGATCGAGTTTTGTTTCAAAGACTTTAATAATGTATGAGAAACAGTCAGGCTCGGCAATCAATGTGTTTATACATTTTGTAAATAGCTTTTTTTTCATAACTTAATTGTTCTAATTATTTTCTTTCTTGGATTAAAACAAATTGGTCAAGCAGGATAACATGTCACTATTTCTGATACTTCTGTACAGTTTCCTTTTTTTTTAGAAAGTTTTGTGCTTTTATCTTTAGGTTCAAACCTATGCAGAAGTTGGATGGTGTAGGAGACAATATGCCTGGAAATGGACAGCATGCAGCTCCAACAACCCCAGAGCAATCTGTAGCTGCACAAAGCCAACACCACCAGCAGTTTCTGGGTCAGTCAATTATAGTGTTACTGTTCATTTCAACAAGAGCTAATCCTCTTCAGGTTATCTGGGGCCTCATTTTAAATGTGTCTCTTGAAATTAGTGGAATGTATAGCGTTTCCAGCGTCCTGACAAAGTGCTCCATCATTGAGACGCTGCTTCACTCGTCCTCCGCTCTCAAGTTCCTTCCTCTCGGTAATGGTTTTCAGCAGATGTTTTTCCGAGTCTCTCTGATCTCCTTTATTGATTGGCATGCATTAGCATTGGAATAGTATTTTTTTAAAGAAGTACTCTCTGATTAAAATCTGAACAGATATGTTTTTGAAATATACTGGACAATACTCAAAACAAAAGAGCATCATGTGATAGTTTGTGTCTTGTAACAGTGGCTCTGACCTGGGACACTGCTGATCTGTACAGCACCGGCAGAACCAATGCAGCGACCATAAGCTGACAACTTCTATATTCCGCTAAAGTGATTATGCATATGTAAAACATATCAATATATTCGTTAATGCTCTTTAATTATCGCTCCGACTAGATATGTCTCGTGCACTGCCAGAGTTTGTTGATGCAGAGATTGGTGACTCTCCTTTGCCGGAGGATATCACACTGAATGAAGTGAAGACATTACAGATTTTGTACAGGGAGCATTGTGAGGTGAGGAGTGCTGAGAGATGGGGGTGGGGATGCTTCGAATTGATCCCCACCTCACGTGGCCATTTCAGGACTACTGAGGAATCTGATTCATGTGTTCTTGTGTGTAATGACCCTGCCTTGCTTTGGACAATCTTGTATTAATTTATGCTTAGGTCATGTTATGTGGAGCATCTTTTCGCTGACTTGATACTTCAATGAAAAAGTTTGTCTCTCAACGTTGCCTGGCCTGAAACATAAACTGCATGTTTGAAGTTCAATTTGCTCAATTGTTTTGGAATCATGAGGGAGCAGCAAGAAATTGGGATATTCTTGACTATTTGATTCTTAAAGGGCACCACCAATCACCTGACATGCTGTCGATCTCCTCCAAAGTCCGACTTCCAATTTTAACACTAGTCTCCCTTAGCACTTGAGGTTTTCTGCTTTTGATGCTGCTAGATGTGGATCGAGAACTATATCTTCGACACACTGGTGAGGGAATGGATCTGGTGACAGTGAAAAGGCGGTTTCCAGTTAGGTGTTACAAAGCAGTATTGGTTGTATGTAGTTCTAGCCAGTGGTCCAGACCATTACATAGGGGATAGGAAGTCAAGAAGGAGGGCAAAACAAAGAAGGGGAGGCAAGAGGGAAATTGGACTTCCCCTTGCATCTTTTCCTCCCTCCCTTGGGAAGCATTCAGCCTCCACACTGATGCTGCCAAGATCAGTAACTGGACTTGTGGCTGTGATCATCACTTGCTGGGTTCTTCCAAACAGACCAGCATTGCTAACTTAGAATTGACTGTTCACAAAAATAACCCTACTCTTAGCTGAATGTAACAAATCCTTCCACACTTTATAAAATTCATTTGTGCAGACAAAACAACATTCCCCAGCTTAAAGAAATCTGGATAAGTACTTGAAAGGAAAAAATTGCAGGGCTACAGGGATAGGGCAGGGGAGTGGGACGAGCTGGATTGCTCTTGCATAGAGCCGGTGCGGACTCGATGGGCTGAATGGCCTCCTTCCGTGCTTATAACCTTTCTATGATTCAGCCTAACTTTACTTAATTTATTGTGTTTCTTACCCAGTATACAAATTGACTTTTTAGTTCTGGCATTGTGTGTTTAAAAGGAATCCACCTCTCTGATCTTTGTGCTTCTAACAATCTATTTCAGTCCAGCTCCATTAACTGCTTCCTCACTCCTCCAGTGTCTGCCTTCCTAACATTAAGTCTTCGTTGTACACTCTTTATCCATGCTGAGTCTGATGCCAATGAGCCAGTGCTTATATAAGAACTGGAGACTGTCCTTGATATGACCTTTATCATGCTCTTTTCAGGATGCTGCTTTCAGCTCTTCTTGGAATGGAACGGTCTCATGAATAAGTCATATGAGCCTTCGCTTGTTCCTTGGTAGCACACTATCCAACCTTGAATTATATCTCTTGGGATGAGATGTTACATGTGGAATAATAAGTCCAATATGTCTTTGCTAGAACTAAAGACCTGCAGCCAGAGATGGGTCATGTATCCCTCGACCTCCTTTTTAAGTAAAGTCATTTCTTTGACGAAGACAAGCAAGCAAACTGTTCAGTTTTCACACTGTGTGGTAGATGATGAGTAATGGCCCGTAATATTTTAGACTATCTTCACACAATTGGAAATGACATATTACAGTTGTGACCAGGATTGTGAAAGACTACAGGAGGCACAAATGGGCAGATAGGACGCAGATGCAGTTCAACATAGTTAAATGTGGAGTAATAGATTTTGAAAGTAAGAACAAGGAAAGAAAGTCCACCTGAAGTGGCAAGATGTTATTGCAGTCGAAGGGCAAGGGGTCTTAGTTTGCAGATACACAGGTCATCAAAACTGGCCGTGCAAGCAGCTAAGGCCATAAAAAAGGCAAATGAAATTCTTAGTTTTGTATCTAGAGGCAGAATATAAAAACATGTATAAAGTTGTACAAGACCGTAGACTGCAGTTGCTGCCTCCATTTTAATAGATTTGTAGTCACGTTGCTGTCCCAATCATAGTCCCCTTCTGGTTCTCACAGAATGACAAGCAGAGGAAGCTGAGGGGAGACTTGATTGAGGTGTACAAAATTATGAGGGGCCTAGATAGAGTAGATAGGAAGTACCTGTTTCCCCTAGCGGAGAGTTCAAGAAGTAGAGGACGAAGATTTAAGTTGATTGGTGGAAGGATTAGAGGGGACGTGAGGAAAATCTTTTTTACCCAGAGGGTGGTGGGTGTATTGAATTCGCTGCCCGAATTGGTGGTAGAGACAGGGACCCTCAACTCTTTTAAAAAGTACCTGGACCTGCACCTAAAGTGTTGTAAGTTGCAGGGCTACGGGACCGGGTGCTGGAAGGTGGGATTAGAATGGGCACCTGGTTGTTTTTCGAGCCGGCGTGGACACGATGGGCCGAATAGCCCCTTTCTGTGCTGTATCTTTTCTATGGTTCTATGGACTCCTGGCCACCATTTTGTACTTTGCAAAGCAGCAGCCTCCATTTTCAACCCTAGCTTTTTAACTTGTACAAAACTAAGATAAATTCTTATTTTCATTACAACTTAAGTAATCTTATGTATATTTTGACAGGGCAATTAACTGATGATCCGAATCAAAATGTTCATATTTACTATTGTGTTTACGTTAGGTGGAGCAAGTTAGTTTTATCATTAGTAAATGTTAACTTTTGTTTCTTTGCAGTGTTAGTAAACTACGTAACTGCATCTTTAAACTGTTCCTGTTTTCTGAAAATGCACTGTGATGGTTGGCTGTGTATTTTCCTAAATATGGTTTTAGTTACCTTTCCCACCCAACATAACAAATGAATGGTTTCCTTTACAGGCAATGCTGGATGTTGTAATAAACCTTCAGTTTCACTACATTGAAAAACTTTGGCAGACTTTTTGGCATTCAACTCCCTCGCCTAGTGATGGTGCTTCTGTCACTTCAGTGAGGTAAGAATATTACAAAACTTTGCAACAATCTATTGATTATTTGACCAAAATGGAAGGGCTGATCTTCCAAACGTGAGCTCCTGACATAGAGCCTCCCCTCTGGGAGAACATAAGAAATAGGAGCAGGAGTAGGCCATCCAGCCCCTAGAGCCTGCTCCGCCATTCAATCAGATCATGGCTGATCTTCGACCTCAACTCCACTTTCCCGCCCGATCCCCATATCCGTTGATTCCCCTAGAGTCCAAAAATCAATCAATCTCAGCCTTGAATATACTCAACGACTCAGCATCCACAGCCCTCTGAGGTAGTGAATTCCAAAGATTCAAAACCCTCTGAGTGAAGAAATTCCTCCTCATCTCAGTCTTAAATGGCCAACACCTTATCCTGAGACTATGCCCCCAGTTCTAGACTCTCCAGCCATGGGAAACATCCTCTCACCATCTACCCTGTCAAGCCCCCTCAGAATCTTATATGTTTCAATGAGATCACCTCTCATTCTTCTAAACTCCAGAGAGTATAGGCCCATTCTACTCAATCTCTCCTCAAAGGACAACCCTCTCATCCCAGGAATTAATCTAGTGAACCTTCGTTGCTCCACCTCTAAGGCAAGTATATCCTTTCTTAGATAACGAGACCAAAACTATACACAGTACTCCAGGTGAGGGATTGGAGTACAAGAATAAGGAAGTCTTACTACAATTGTACACTAAAGCCCTGTACAATTGTAGTAAGACTTCCTTATTCTTGTACTCCAATCCCCTTGCAATAAAGGCCAACGTGCCATTTGCTTTCCTAATTGCTTGCTGTGCCTGCATGCTAACTTATTGTGTTTCTTGTACCAGGAAACCATCCAAATCTCTCTGGACACCATCATTTAATAGTTTCTCACCATTTAAAAAATATTCTGCTTTTCTATTCTTCCTACCAAAGTGAATAACCTCACTTTTCCCCACATTATATTCCATCTGCCGCCTTCTTGCCCACTCACTTAACCTGTTTATATCCCTTTGCAGATTCTTTGCATCCTCTTCCCAGCTTACTTTCCCATCTAGCTTTATATCATCAGCAAAAAAACTTGGATACATTACACTCAGTCCCTTCATCCAAGTCATCAATATAGATTGTAAATAGCTGGGGCCCAAGCACCGATCCTTGCGGTACCCCACTAGTCACAGTCTGCCAACCTGAAAATGACCTGTTTATCCTTACTCTCTTCTGTCCGTTAACCAGTCCTCTTAATACATTACCCCCAACCCCTTGAGCCCTTATCTTGCGTACCAACCTTTTATGTGGCACCTTATTGAATGCCTTTTGAAAATCCAAATATATTACATCCACGGGTTCCCCTTTATCTACCCTGCTAGTTACACCCTCAAAAAAAACTCGAATAAATTTGTCAAACACTATTTCCCTTTCATAAAACCACGTTGACTCTGCCTAATCATTTTATGATGTTCTAAGTGCTCTGTTACCACTTCCTTAATAATGGATTCCAGCATTTTCCCGATGACTGATGTCAGGCTAACTGGCCTGTAGTTACCTGTTTTCTTTCTCACTCCTTTCTTGAAAGAGCATTTATTGATAAATCGGGGCACACTGACTACGATTTTCTGCAATTTTTAATGGTTGGAAAATCATGGGAAGAGGTTTGCAATTTCACAGTGTGCACTCCTGGTGTGTAGGCTCTGTGTGAAGAGTGCTCACTTGGTAAAGTGACCCTGTACTCCCTATGGCTCTCATCTTGAGTATTAGCCTTTCACTCACTAACACTAGATAATGGCCCGGAAATTGCTCAAGAAATAACGGCGCGGCTAATAGGGCCCTCCGTTAATTCAGATCAAATGGAAGAGCAAGTTCCGACGAGCGAGCGTGCGTGCGCAGTCAACTTTCACTTCCTGATTCCCTGCTGATCTGACAGCTTTGCGTTAGAGATATCGCCGGCTGGAATCAATGGATCAGCGTAAACTTGCTCTCCTGCCCAGCTGGAAACTACCTAATCTCGCCAGAGAAAAGCTACACTGAGTTATATCGGGTCTAAATTAACTTTTAACAGCGTGGTAAGTATTAATGACTGCCAAACAACCTCTCTGGCACTGAAAATTTTTTTTTTTTAAATGTAGAGTCTCATTACTCCCAATTTTAATAGTTTTTGGACATTTAAATTTTTATTTTTTTACTTTTTCTTTCTGTCTCTTTTATCTCAGTCTTTTAATTTAACCCTCTCTTTATTTCACTTTCTCTATCTGATTTTATAGTACATTTACTAGCCTTATCTGACACTTCCTGGTTCTTAGTCTGCATGGTTTGTGAATGAGCTTCACTTCCTGGTTCTCACAGTGTGGCTTGCTTCCAGCTGGTTGGTGGAGGGGCAGAGAGATCCTTTCCCCACTCTCACAGGTCAGAGAAACCCGGAATGAACCACTGCCCTTCTTGCAGCTCTCAATTAAAGTAAGTTGGCACTCAGAAGCCCGTGAAAAGCTTGTGGGTGAGTTAGTTACTTACGAGTGTCAGACGATGTCCATTCACTGCTCACAGCAATTTCTGGCCCATCAATCTCCTGCAAACTGTGAGAGCTTTTGTCCATCAGAATAATAAAAAAAAAATTAAACCCATTTTTTCTTCCTAAGCAAATGCTGCTGATTCAAAGCAGTGCCCGTCCAGGCTGTGACTTCAGCACCATTACAACAAAATATTAAACTAGGAACCTGAGGCAGCCTTTAATGGTCCATTTCACCTCTGCTTTGAGATCAATGACAATACTCAGTTATTCAACAGGCCCTGTGCTCTATTAAGAACAGTTTAGTTTAAAAATAGATCAAAAATTAATAGTAAGGACAAGACCTAAGAAAGTATGATTAGACTGGGTGGGATATTAAAGGGATTGGGGAGTGAGCAGGAGAGTGGGATTAGACTGGGTGGGATATTAAAGGGACTGGGGAGTGAGCAGGAGAGTGGGATTAGACTGGGTGGGAGATTAAAGGGATTGGGGAGTGAGCAGGAGAGTGGGATTAGACTGGGTGGGAGATTAAAGGGATTGGGGAGTGAGCAGGAGAGTGGGATTAGACTGGGTGGGAGATTAAAGGGACTGGGGAGTGAGCAGGAGAGTGGGATTAGACTGGGTGGGAGATTAAAGGGATTGGGGAGTCTGTGGGCGGGATTAGACTGGAAGTAAACAACCAATGACATTCGCTTGGACGAATGGTCTTTCTGTCTGCTGAATGGCTCTATGATTGTGTAGTTTGTACCTGCGACTGGAGCCAAGTGGGCCCTGGCCCTGGGCCTGAACCGCACTTGCTTTCTTGTGGAGGTGAGGGCAGTTTGCTGGGACCCTTCTTTCTCTGCACTGCTGTGTGTTCAGCCAGTGTTGAATTGTTTATGATTGATCGACCTCCAGGAGTACTGAGGATGCCACTCCCACTTGTAGCAAGGGCGCAGTCGCTCGGTCTGGTGGTGACTGCTGCTCCCAATGGGAGAGCATTTGCATAAACAACATGGCTGAGACACAAGGGGTTGAATTGAAATTTGGCATTTAAAATACTTCTTCAGGATGCATTTGTTCTGCCTGATTCTCTGCTGAACTTAGAGATACAGTCCTGGCTGGAGGAGGGAAGTGTGTCAGCGATTTTAAAAGGGGAATCCTAGAAGGAATTTGGAATTCTTTATTTTCTGAGAAACTTATTATATTGCTGCTGTTTAATGGAGTGTTCATTTTGAATGCCAGTTGTCTAATGCCCAGTAAAGGCATGCCAATGTTTGGTTTCAAACTTCATTAATTGTTCTTCTCAATTGTGAAAGATGGTGCCTGTAAATAGATGTAACATGCCAAATCTGCCACATGGAGCTGGCAGCACAATGGAACATGTGGGGACGAGCTCAGCCACCAATACATGCTGCTTAGTTTCCATTTGCTGTGTTGGTTTTGAAGTTGCTTTGTACTTCTTATTGTTCTGTAGTGAGGAGGAGAGTGAGGCCGTTTTCCCCAAAGACAAGCTAATCAACCTCTGTAAGTTTGAGCCCATCATTAAATGGATGCGGAACTGTGATCACGTGCTGTACCAGGCGCTGGTGGAAATTCTTATCCCAGATGTGCTGCGACCCGTCCCCAGTGAGTAGCTCGGGATTATTGCACTTTGCTATTGTACTTCTGTAATCAAACCCTCCCCCCAAGCAGTTGGCACGCTATTTGTTATAAGTTTTTCTTTTATTCATTCTCGGGATGTGGGCGCGTCACTGGCAAGGCCGGCATTTATTGCCCATTCCTAGTTGTCCTGAACTCAGTGGCTTTCTAGGCCACTTCTGAGGGCGGTTAAGAGTCAACCACGTTGGTGTGGGACTGGAGTCACATATAAGGACGGCACATTGAGTTTTTATGACAATTCGACAGCTTCATAGAATCATACAGCACAGAAAGAAGCCATTCAGCCCATCGTGCCTGTGCTGGCTCTTTGAAAAAGCTATCCAATTAATCCCACTCCCCTGCTCTTTCCTCATAGCTCTACACATTTTTCCTTTTCATGTATTTATCCAATTCCCCTTTGAAAGTTACTATTGAATCTGCTTCCAGATCATAACAACTCACTGTAGAACGAAATGTCTCCTCATCTCCCCCCTGGTTGTTTTGCCAATTATCTTAAATCTGTGTCCTCTGGTTACCGACCCTCCTGCCAGTGGAAACAGTTTCTCCCCATCTACTCTATCAAAGCCCCTCATAATTTTGAACAATTATGGGTTAGAGTATAAGAGTAAGGAGGTCTTGCTGCAATTATATAGGGCTCTGGTGAGACCACATCTGGAATACTGTGTACAGTTTTGGTCTCCTTACCTAAGGAAGGATATACTTGCCTTAGAGGGGATGCAAAGAAGGTTCACTAGATTGATTCCTGGGATGAGAGGCTTGTCCTATGAGGAGAGGTTGAGTAGAATGGGCCTATACTCTCTGGAGTTTAGAAGAATGAGAGGTGATCTCATTGAAACATAAGATTCTGAGGGGGTTTGACAGGGTAGATGCTGAGAGGCTGGTTCCCCTGACTGGAGAGTCTAGAACTAGAGGGCATAGTCTCAGGATAAGGGGTCGGCCATTTAGGACTGAGATGAGGAGGAATTTCTTCACTCAGAGGGTTGTGAATCTTTGGAATTCTCTACCCCAGAGGGCTGTGGATGCTGAGTCATTGAATATATTCAAGGCTGAGATTGATAGATTTTTGGACTCTAAGGGAATCAAGGGATATGGGGATAGGGCGGGAAAATTGAGTTGAGGTAGAAAATCAGCCATGATCTTAGTGAATGGTGGAGCAGGCTCGAGGGGCCGTATGGCCTACTCCTGCTCCTATTTTTTATGTTCTTATGACTCCTCCTATTATATCTCCTCTTAATCTTTTCTGCTCTAAAGAGAATAATTCCAGCATCATTAGTCTCTCCACATAACTGAGTCCCTCAACCCTCATCCCTGGTATCATTCTAGTAAATCTCCCCTGCACCATCTCCGAGGCCTTGACATCCTGGTCATGTTCATTTTCACTGATGCCAGCTTTTTATTTACAGATTTTTTTTTTAACTGAATTCAAATTCTCAAACTGCCATGGTGAGATTTGAATTTACGTTCTCTGGATTACTCATCCAGTAACATCTATACTCTGACCTCGCAGAAACATGTCCCCTGGTGAACAATTATCCGACTTGCAGTAATCTGTTTACTGGATTTAATCACCAGGCTACCAAAATCTGATCCAAATGGTGGATATCACCACACGGACCAGGAACTTTACAGACAAAACCACTCATAACTTTAATTCACAGCGTACGCATGATTTCCCGTCCATGCCTGTCACAGTGCAGCTGCAGGCCTCCTCCCACTAGCAGCACTATAGTGTAAGTTCCCCCCGCTCCCCCCCCCCCCCCACTTTTTTTCATCCATTAAGATTTGCTGCATTTTAGCAAATGTAAGTATGTGTTTTTTTTTACAGTTCTATATTCCACACTCCATAGAGCAGAAGCTGCCCCCAGCTTCCCTGTAGTTGCCCCATCTTTAGATTTGGTAGAATGGCTGATCCTGGGTACGGGTCTTCCATTAAATTGCTCATTGTGACTTAGGGCCTCCTAGTGCAGCCAATGAGATTTGGTTGACCCAACTCTGGCTACAGGATTGTAGCACTGAGAACTGGAAATCCATAATTATACAACATCTGAAGAAGCAAATGCACACACAATCCTTACATCAAACACTAGCTCATGGCAAATAATCAGAGACTGGAGCACAAAATCTAGGCTGATACTCCAGTGCCAGTACTGAGGGAGTGCTGCACTGTCAGAGGTGCCATCTTTTGGATGAGACGAGGCCCCATCTGCCCTCTCAGTTAGGCGTAAAAGATCCCATGGCATTATTTCAAAGAAGAGCAGGTGAATTCTCCCTGGTGTCCTAGTGAATATTTATCCCTCAACCAACACCTAAATACAGATTATCTGGTCAGTACCTCATTGTTGTTTGTGGGACCTTGCTGTGTGCAAATTGGCTGCTGCATTTCCTACATTACAACAGTAACTACACTTCAGAAGTACTTCATTGGCTGCAAAACGCTTTGGGATGTCCTGAGGTCATGAAAAGCAGTGTATAAATGCAAGTTCTTTCTTCCTTTCCACATTCTCTTTATTTCCCTTTCCCTTCCCCTGCGCCCTAGCACTCCCTGTGCAGTACACTATTCCCTAAACCACTTGCAAGAGCTATGCCATGTTCCCAGACTTAACCATTGCCTCTGTAGAGCTCGCTGCAGGGGAGGAGGGAGGCACGTTCCCTGTTCCCAAGCCTCTGCTCACGTACCTCTGGAGCTGACTGCTGAATTATGCAGGCAGGAGGGGGAATGCTTGAGGTTGCATGCCATTTTCTCGCCCAACCCTATCAGGTATGCCATTAATTCTTGGTATTTCTTTAGGTGCCTTGACCCAAGCTATTCGGAATTTTGCCAAAAGTCTGGAGGCATGGCTGATGAGTGCGATGAGCGGTTTCCCTCAGCAGATGGTTCGGACCAAGGTGAGACTTAGTGTGATATATCTTTGATTCAACACTGCCGCCCTTCAAATCGTTCTCGGCAGGTTCACCCAGTGAGATTTTTTTTAAAATGAAATTAAACTGAATGTAATTTTTCAATTCCTTTTAGAGGGGTTTTCGTTTTGAAAATATTCAAAACCAAATGGGCCCTTGTATTTTTTTCTTTCTAACTCTACTTTACTGTAATCAACCTGGGTCCTTTTTTGTTGGGCAAACAAGGTGAAGGGCCAAGGTTGTGGACAACACTGGCAAGGTTTTTAAAAAAAATGAGGAGATAAGGTATGTCGGGAAGGAATGGTTAGGTGATGCTGAGATTGGGTTGTAGAAAGATGAAAGAGTAAAGGAAGGCTGAACTTTGTCTCTTTTTAAAAAAAAAAAGCCCTTGTGGGCTCCTTGAACTTTGACATTGTTATATGGAGCAGATCAGATGGTAGTATTCTTCAGAGTTATACTTTTTCTTAATTAAAAGAAGCTGCTAATGTTTATCCTGTTTGTTACGTTTCAAGTTTTTTAGCTGTTTGACCATGGGAAGATTTAGGTGTGTTTTTATTGAGCTAAATTTATCTTGCAAGGGATTAAATCCACACAACAGCCATTGTTGGGGATGTGGATTAGAATTCAGACACCACATCTATCCAGATTACTTTGAGCTAGATAGATTTCGAGACACAAAAGGCATCAAGGGGTATGGGGAGAGAGCGGGAATATGGTATTGAGATAGAAGATCAGCCATGATCATATTGAATGGCGGAGCCGGCTCAAAGGGCCAAATGGCCTACTCCTGCTCCTATTTTCTATGTTTCTATGTGACGGTGGAGGTTCACTGAAAACGTTCACACATGCAGTGCTGGAATGGTCTTATTCATTTGAGCTCAGCAGGGGTTAGTTGCCAGGAGCCCTCGCCTATGAGGGTGTTCATCCGATTTCATTGGCAGTTCAACTGGCCATTCCCTGGACACAGACCCAGGGAGGGTCAGAGGTAAGAGGCTTTCTGCCCAACTAAGAAAGGATGCAGGAAAATGAGCTGAGATGGCCTGTGTTGAGCTAGCAGAGAAGCCAGGCCTTGAGAGTTCGGGGCTGACCAATTTGAGAGTTTTCAGGTCCAAAGAGTGCATTTAGCCCACTAACAAGGTCAGTGTGGACTAGATATTGGGCAGTAAAGATAAACCCCCAATCGTAGGGGACACTGGGTCCACTTACAGGAGAGACCAGTGACGCTGAATCCGAATGATGATTTAGAGCAAGCCCAAAATTTGTAACACCAGTTATATGAACAAAAGTTTCCCAACTAGTAATCGATGGCAAGGATGAAATTATTTGCCTATCTGATTATTTATTTTGGGGGGTGGGCTACTGACCATCGTACTGAAGTCTTTTTTCAAGTTAGTAATGCAGAAAGTGTAACCACCTTCAGTGCAATTGGTCTGAAATTGAAGCTATTTAACGTATCAGCATTATTGAGGAACAAACTCATCACTGTAAAACCACCATATTTTGCCAGAAAATGGACATTGCATAATACTATACTGTTGATAGCTCACTCTAATGGAGCGAATTACTTTCATAGACTTTACTCACTGTGTCTTTATTGGCCATTCATTTTGTTTATTTGGACCTTTTTTTTTCCAGCTGAGGAAATCGCACCAGGATTCTGATGTGTGAGTGTTGGGAGATGTGGTTGTGATGCATAGTGAGCAGTAGTTTGCCGATTGACTGATTGCTTTATTGTATTTTTTAGGTGGGAGTAGTTAGTGCCTTTGCCCAAACATTGCGCAGGTACACATCCCTGAACCACCTCGCACAGGCAGCCAGAGCCGTGCTACAGAACACGTCACAAATCAACCAGATGCTCAGTGACCTTAACCGTGTTGACTTTGCCAATGTACAGGTGAGATCTCTCAGCTAGGTTGTTACTTCATGTCACCTCTTTGTAAATCCTTTTCCCCACCCCTCTATCTTCATCTCTAACACCAAATACAAACAGCCATGGATTTCTTAAGATTGAGGCAACCCATCCAACTGCCTCTGCCAGCAACCCTCTCCCTGTTTCCTCCCTGCCCCCCTACTGCCGATTGTCCATGCTCAACCTATCCCTGATACCCTCATTTGTAGTTTTTCTCCCATCTACCCCGCCCTCTCCAAGCTCAACTCTTCATGAGACCCACCATCCGCTCATTCAATCCCCTCCCCACCCAACTCCTAACCGCCTAATTCTCTTTACTGGCATCCATGCTTAATGCTCCCTTTGCTCAAGCACTATCCCACTTCCTTTCAAAGCTATTGTCCTTGCCTCTCTCCTTCCTCAAAATGCATACTCTTGACTCTTCCACCCTCTTCAGCCACTGTTTTATCTCTAACCTCTCTTTCCTCTCAATGGCCCTTGAACATGTTGTCGGCTGCCAGCTGCGTGCCCATCTCTCCCAAAACTCCCTGTTTGAATTCTTTCAGTCTGGGTTCTGCCCATCTCACAGTGCTAAAAGCACTCTGACCAAGATCATAAATGATATCCTCTGTGACAACGACCACTCTGCATTATCCCCCCGGCCATCCTCTATCTCTTCACTGCTTTCGACACAGTTGACCATGCCGTTCTCCTCCATTGTCCAGCTCTGTTGGACTGCCCTTGCACGGTCCCACTCTCACTTCTCCCAAACTAGCCAGTGGATTCCAATAACATATTCTTTTCCACCAGACCTGCAGTCAACTTCAGAGTTCCCCAAGGATCTATCCTTCGGCCCCTCCTCTTCCTCATATACATGTTGCCCTCAGCTTCCCTATCTGAGCTAATGTCATCCATATTGACCTTTCTTCCCTTTCCCTTAACCCAATGGCCACCTCTGTCCTGTTACGCTGTCTGTCTGACATTAAGTCATGGATGAGTCAAAATTTCCTCCAACCTGACATTAGGAAGACCAAAATCGTCCATTTTTAGTTCCCGCCATTAACTATGATTCCAACTCCTTCCTGCTCACTCAATTAGGCTGAATCAGGATGTGCAAAACCTGGTTGACGTGTTCAGTGCAGAGATGAGTTTCAAACACCATATCCTATCCATTCACCTCTGAAACATTGCTTGTCTCAGCCCCACTGTGATGCTTTAGTCACCTCTAGACTTGATTTCTTCGATGTCCTTTTCACTGGTACCTTATCCTCGTCTCACCATTAATTCCAATCCATTCAAAACGCAGCTACCCATATCCTGTCCTGGGCTCAGTCTCAGTCTCAGTCAATTGCCTCTCTACACCTGGATCTACATCACCTCCCTGTTCCCCAGCGCATTGAATTTAAAATCCTATTCCTCACCTTCCAATCTCTCTTGGGCCTCATCACACCCTGCCCTTACCTTTGCAACCTCCTCTACCCTTGCATCCCTTTCCTCAGTCTTTGATCCTCCAACTCTAGCTTTCTATGCATCCCCTTTCTCTCCCTCCCTAAACCATTCGTGGCTGATTCTTCAGTCACCTCAGTCCCGTTCTTTAGAACTCCCTCCTTAAACCCCATTGGCCATCTACATCTCTCCCTGTCTTTAATATATGCCTTGAAATACATATTCCAATTAGGCCTCTGGTTAACTCCCAACATGACTCGCTATCTGTTCCATTTTTAAAAACATTTTCCCTCTGTGAGATGTCTTGGGATTTTTTTCTATGTTAAAATTGCTCTATAAATGCAACTTATTGTTAAAGGCACTAAGTAATTGCTGCTGCTTTGATTATTTTTTCTTAATTTTCCTCTTATTTTACTCCTCCCTCCTCTCCTGGGATGTTTCTACAGATACCAGCCTCCTTCCTGCTCTTTGGCAGAGAATCCAGACAGTGAATGCCTGAGAGAGGAGAGGTGGTCTGTGACAGATTGGCGATCTGTCTTTCAATTCAAAAGAGACTCCATATTTTAACATTTCTTCACGGGAGTTAATAGCTTGGCAGTATTGTGAGAAGCTTAAAATGTCTCCTTTACTTTCTGCAAGAACGGTGTGTCCCTTTGTGTTATCTCCCTTTATCTCAGTTTGGACTTCAGAGCAAAGCGGGGGTATAGTTAGGGCCCCTTATCGAGCCAACAAGCTTGGCCATTGGATAACTCTTTATGCATAAGATTCACATCAAAGATGTTGGCTCAAACTAAGAGTGAGACTTCAAGATCTAAGAGATTCTAGACACCTTACTGTTCTGTAACAGATTCTTTAGGCTAAGTGAGAACCACTGTGACTCATCTATGCTGTAATTTTACTTTTGCTTCTTCTAATCTTATTTTTGATAAAAGCTGATTTGCAGTGGCCTGAGTTGTGGGGTTGTCAGATTGTTTGTGCATTGGTTGGAGAGGCCTGCAGTTACATGTATATACGAACATACGAGCAATGACGGTCAGGAATAGACCTACTGGTCCATCCAGCCTATCCCACACAACTAGATGGTGAACCAAGCTCTTCACCTGGCACACTCCCATATTCGTTTACACACAGGGCCATATTTCAGTTTCTAAGAATCTTAACAGCAGCATCACATCCACACATGTATACCTTCGAGCAGGAATCGCTCGAGTGATCAGGAACACACTGATTGATTTCTTCTTGTTCAGCTTTAAGTTCTAGGCCAACTACTGCTGCAGTGGAGATGAGCTAACTCAGGATAATCAGAGGTTACACTCGGAAATTTCTGATCTGTACGTAGTGATGTATGTGTCTTAACACAACCCCCTTATCAGTACGCGATTTGTAGTACCACATCAGCAATACATTTACTTGCTAAGTCATTGCTGTTTTATAAAATATATTTGTCTTAAAAGCAGACTCTTGTCGTACGAGATTTATTTTACTTTGTTAACAATCAATTGAATGAAGAAAAAGATCAAAGATTAAGGGCTCAATTTTAGGGGGCAATTGTGGGGGCGGGGGGGGGCTCTAAAAATCGCGGAAGTCCCATTTGGGTTCGGAAGCCGGCTCCAACCCACCGACTTCTGAGTTTCCCGGGGACCCACCTGTGTGCACGGGCGATCCGAAACTGGAAGTCCCGCCGACAATTAAAGCCGGCGGGATGACAGTTAAAGAACCAAATGTACCTCACTGAGGTACTTTAGGTACTTTACCTGGGACAGATGAAGTGATTGTAACGATTTTTAACTTACCCGGGCGGCTTGTCCACCGCTTCTGATTCACGCCGAGTGAAACAAAGTGTGAAGGGTCAGACCAGGGAACAAGAAACTAAATAATTTAAATTAAAAAACCATAGACGGAAGTGAAAACGCAAAATGAACCTACCTTTCCACCCTGCTCCAATGTCCAATGTCTCCTGCTCTGATGTCCCACTCTTTTACCCGCCACCCGATCTTCCCCTCTCTCTTCCCCCGGCCCCCCGATCTTCCCCTCTCTCCTCCCCCGGCCCCCCGATCTTCCCCTCTCTCCTCCCCCGGCCCCCCGATCTTCCCCTCTCTCCTCCCCCGGCCCCCCGATCTTCCCCTCTCTCCTCCCCCGGCCCCCCGATCTTCCCCTCTCTCTTCCCCCGGCCCCCCGATCTTCCCCTCTCTCTTCCCCCGGCCCCCCGATCTTCCCCTCTCTCTTCCCCCGGCCCCCCGATCTTCCCCTCTCTCTTCCCCCGGCCCCCCGATCTTCCCCTCTCTCTTCCCCCGGCCCCCCGATCTTCCCCTCTCTCTTCCCCCGGCCCCCCGATCTTCCCCTCTCTCTTCCCCCGGCCCCCCGATCTTCCCCTCTCTCTTCCCCCGGCCCCCCGATCTTCCCCTCTCTCTTCCCCCGGCCCCCCGATCTTCCCCTCTCTCTTCCCCCGGCCCCCCGATCTTCCCCTCTCTCTTCCCCCGGCCCCCCGATCTTCCCCTCTCTCTTCCCCCCCCCCCCCCCCCCCCCCGATCTTCCCCTCTCTCTTCTCCCCCCCCCCCCCCCCCGATCTTCCCCTCTCTCTTCCCCCCCCCCCCCCGATCTTCCCCTCTCTCTTCCCCCCCCCCCCGATCTTCCCCTCTCTCTTCCCCCCCCCCCCCGATCTTCCCCTCTCTCTTCCCCCCCCCCCCGATCTTCCCCTCTCTCTTCCCCCCCCCCCCCCCCGATCTTCCCCTCTCTCTTCCCCCCCCCCCCGATCTTCCCCTCTCTCTTCCCCCACCCCCCCCCGATCTTCCCCTCTCTCTTTCCCCCCCCCCGATCTTCCCCTCTCTCTTTCCCCCCCCCCGATCTTCCCCTCTCTCTTTCCCCCCCCCCCGATCTTCCCCTCTCTCTTTTCCCCCCCCCCCCGAGCTTCCCCTCTCTCTTCCCCGGCCCCCCGATCTTCCCCTCTCTCTTCCCCCGGCCCCCCGATCTTCCCCTCTCTCTTCCCCCGGCCCCCCGATCTTCCCCTCTCTCTTCCCCCCCCCCCCCCCCCCCGATCTTCCCCTCTCTCTTCCCCCCCCCCCCCCCCGATCTTCCCCTCTCTCTTCCCCCCCCCCCCCCCCGATCTTCCCCTCTCTCTTCCCCCCCCCCCCCCGATCTTCCCCTCTCTCTTCCCCCCCCCCCCCGATCTTCCCCTCTCTCTTCCCCCCCCCCCCCCCCGATCTTCCCCTCTCTCTTCCCCCCCCCCCCCCCCGATCTTCCCCTCTCTCTTCCCCCCCCCCCCCCGATCTTCCCCTCTCTCTTCCCCCACCCCCCCCCGATCTTCCCCTCTCTCTTCCCCCCCCCCCGATCTTCCCCTCTCTCTTTCCCCCCCCCCCGATCTTCCCCTCTCTCTTTCCCCCCCCCCCCGATCTTCCCCTCTCTCTTTCCCCCCCCCCCGATCTTCCCCTCTCTCTTTCCCCCCCCCGATCTTCCCCTCTCTCTTTCCCCCCCCCCCGAGCTTCCCCTCTCTCTTTCCCCCCCCGATCTTCCCCTCTCTCTTTCCCCCCCCCCCGATCTTCCCCTCTCTCTTTCCCCCCCCCGATCTTCCCCTCTCTCTTTCCCCCCCCCCCGAGCTTCCCCTCTCTCTTTCCCCCCCCGATCTTCCCCTCTCTCTTTCCCCCCCCCCCGATCTTCCCCTCTCTCTTTCTCCCCCCCCCCGATCTTCCCCTCTCTCTTTCCCCCCCCACCCCCGATCTTCCCCTCTCTCTTCCCCCCCCCCCTGATCTTCCCCTCTCTCTTCCCCCCCCCCTGATCTTCCCCTCTCTCTTCCCCCCCCCTGATCTTCCCCTCTCTCTTCCCCCCCCCTGATCTTCCCCTCTCTCTTCCCCCCCCCCCGATCTTCCCCTCTCTCTTCCCCCCCCCGATCTTCCCCTCTCTCTTCCCCCCCCCGATCTTCCCCTCTCTCTTCCCCCCCCCCGATCTTCCCCTCTCTCTTCCCCCCCCCCCCGATCTTCCCCTCTCTCTTCCCCCCCCCCCCGATCTTCCCCTCTCTCTTCCCCCCCCCCCCGATCTTCCCCTCTCTCTTCCCCCCCCCCCCGATCTTCCCCTCTCTCTTCCCCCCCCCCCCGATCTTCCCCTCTCTCTTCCCCCCCCCGATCTTCCCCTCTCTCTTCCCCCCCCCCCCGATCTTCCCCTCTCTTCCCCCCCCCCCCGATCTTCCCCTCTCTTCCCCCCCCCCCCCCGATCTTCCCCTCTCTCTTCCCCCCCCCCGATCTTCCCCTCTCTCTTCCCCCCCCCCCGATCTTCCCCTCTCTCTTCCCCCCCCCCCGATCTTCCCCTCTCTCTTCCCCCCCCCCCGATCTTCCCCTCTCTCTTCCCCCCCCCCCCCGATCTTCCCCTCTCTCTTCCCCCCCCCGATCTTCCCCTCTCTCTTCCCCCCCCCCCCGATCTTCCCCTCTCTCTTCCCCCCCCCCCCGATCTTCCCCTCTCTCTTCCCCCCCCCCCGATCTTCCCCTCTCTCTTCCCCCCCCCCCCGATCTTCCCCTCTCTCTTCCCCCCCCCCGATCTTCCCCTCTCTCTTCCCCCCCCCCCCCGATCTTCCCCTCTCTCTTCCCCCCCCCCCCCGATCTTCCCCTCTCTCTTCCCCCCCCCGATCTTCCCCTCTCTCTCTTCCCCCCCCCGATCTTCCCCTCTCTCTTCCCCCCCCCGATCTTCCCCTCTCTCTTCCCCCCCCCGATCTTCCCCTCTCTCTTCCCCCCCCCCCCGATCTTCCCCTCTCTCTTCCCCCCCCCCGCCCGATCTTCCCCTCTCTCTTCCCCCCCCCCCGATCTTCCCCTCTCTCTTTCCCCCCCCCCGATCTTCCCCTCTCTCTTCCCCCCCCCCCCCGATCTTCCCCTCTCTCTTCCCCCCCCCCCCCGATCTTCCCCTCTCTCTTCCCCCCCCCCCCGATCTTCCCCTCTCTCTTCCCCCCCCCCGCCGATCTTCCCCTCTCTCTTCCCCCCCCCCCCCGATCTTCCCCTCTCTCTTCCCCCCCCCCCGATCTTCCCCTCTCTCCTCCCCCCCCCCCGATCTTCCCCTCTCTCTTCCCCCCCCCCCCGATCTTCCCCTCTCTCTTCCCCCCCCCCCGATCTTCCCCTCTCTCTTCCCCCCCCCCCCGATCTTCCCCTCTCTCTTCCCCCCCCCCCGATCTTCCCCTCTCTCTTCCCCCCCCCCCGATCTTCCCCTCTCTCTTCCCCCCCCCCCGATCTTCCCCTCTCTCTTCCCCCCCCCCCCCCCCGATCTTCCCCTCTCTCTTCCCCCCCCCCCCCCGATCTTCCCCTCTCTCTTCCCCCCCCCCCGATCTTCCCCTCTCTCTTCCCCCCCCCGATCTTCCCCTCTCTCTTCCCCCCCCCGATCTTCCCCTCTCTCTTCCCCCCCCCGATCTTCCCCTCTCTCTTCCCCCCCCCCCCCGATCTTCCCCTCTCTCTTCCCCCCCCCCCGATCTTCCCCTCTCTCTTCCCCCCCCCGATCTTCCCCCCCCCCCCCCCGATCTTCCCCTCTCTCTTCCCCCCCCCCCCGATCTTCCCCTCTCTCTTCCCCCCACCCCCCAGCGTTCTTCCCCCCCCACCCCCACCGTTCTTCCCCCCCCACCCCCCACCGTTCTTCCCCCCCCCACCCCCCACCGTTCTTCCCCCCCACCCCCCACCGTTCTTCCCCCCCCACCCCCCACCGTTCTTCCCCCCCACCCCCCACCGTTCTTCCCCCCCACCCCCCACCGTTCTTCTCCCCCACCCCCCACCGTTCTTCCCCCCCACCCCCCACCGTTCTTCCCCCCCACCCCCCACCGTTCTTCCCCCCCACCCCCCACCGTTCTTCCCCCCCACCCCCCACCGTTCTTCTCCCCCACCCCCCACCGTTCTTCCCCCCCCACCCCCCACCGTTCTTCCCCCCCCACCCCCCACCGTTCTTCCCCCCCCCACCCCCCACCGTTCTTCCCCCCCACCCCCCACCGTTCTTCCCCCCCCACCCCCCACCGTTCTTCCCCCCCCACCCCCCACCGTTCTTCCCCCCCCACCCCCCACCGTTCTTCTCCCCCCCCACCCCCCACCGTTCTTCCCCCCCCACCCCCCACCGTTCTTCCCCCCCCCACCCCCCACCGTTCTTCCCCCCCCACCCCCCACCGTTCTTCCCCCCCCACCCCCCACCGTTCTTCCCCCCCCACCCCCCACCGTTCTTCCCCCCCCACCCCCCACCGTTCTTCCCCCCCCACCCCCCACCGTTCTTCCCCCCCCACCCCCCACCGTTCTTCCCCCCCCACCCCCCACCGTTCTTCCCCCCCCACCCCCCACCGTTCTTCCCCCCCCACCCCCCACCGTTCTTCCCCCCCCCACCCCCCACCGTTCTTCCCCTCTCTCTTTTTTTTCTCTCTCCCCCCCCCCCCCCCCCCCCCCCTCCCCGCTGAACTCCCCCTCCTTTTCTTCTTTCCCCCCCCCCCCCCCCCCCACCAATCTTCCAGTCCAGCGCTGGATGACATTTCGACATCTCGCTATCTCGCTTTCTCTTTCTCACCCAGCCCCCCCCACCTCCCGCGTTGCAGCTCCTGACGGTAGCCAGCCTGTCAATCAGGCTGGCTGCCGGGCACGAAACCTGGAGAGGACGTTAATCATCAGCAATCAACGTGCGATCGCGTCGGAAACGGTAAGCTTTGTTCATGCGGGTTTGCCATGTGCACCTTAACCCCCCGCCCCCCCCCCCCCCCCCTCCTCAGCCAGCTGCCAACCCACCACCATTGCAAAATTGAGCCCTAAGTCTTTATTCATGGTCAGGCAATGAGGTAGTGAGAGGTAAAAACACTGTTTCAGAAGGCGCAAGGTGTATCAATAAAACTAAATGAGACAATCAGGGGAAAGAATAAGGGTCAACATTCCAAACAACTGGAGTCAGGATTGAGCTCAAAACACTCAACAGAATTGGAGAGTTAGAAACATTATTAACTATGGAACGATGTGATAGAGGAGTTATAACAGAGACCTAGCTTAGGTTTGGACAGGACTGGGAACTTAAAACTCCTGGTTGTAATTTTCAGGAGAGATGGGGAGGGTAAACAGGGGTTCGGGTGGGAGTGTTAGTGAAGGACTCTATCACAGCACTGGAATGTAAGGAGGTTGTGTTAAAGACACAATCCAGATGGATAGAAATACTATTCTGTGTACAGTTTTGGTCTCCTTACCTAAGGAAGGATATACTCGCCTTGGAGGCAGTGCAACGAAGGTTCACCAGATTGATTCCTGGCATGAGAGGGTTGTCCTTTGAGGAGAGATTGAGTAGAATGGGCCGATACTCTCTGGAGTTTAGAAGAATGAGAGGTGATCTCATAGAAACATATAAGATTCTGAGGGGGCTTGACGGGGGATGCCGAGAGGCTGTTTCCCCTGGCTCGAGAGTCTAGAACCAGAGGTCATAGTCTCAAAATAAGGGGTCAGCCATTTAGGACTGAGATGAGGAAAAATTTCTTCACTGAGGGTTGTGAATCTTTGGAATTCTCTACCCCAGAGGGCTGTGGATGCTCAGTCGGTGAGTATATTCAAGGCTGAGATAGAAAGATTTTTGGACCCTAGGGGAATCAAGGGGTTATGGGGATCGGGCGGGAAAGTGGAGTTGAGGTTAAGATCAGCCATGATCTTATTGAATGGCGGAGCAGGCTCAAGGGGCCTATGGCCTACTCCTGCTCCTATTTCTTATGTTCTTATAATGGAGGTGAGATAGAGGGGGAGATCTGCAGGTAGTTCAGAGAGAAATGTAAGAACTTGGCAATAATATTGGGTGATTCTAACTAGCCTAAGATCGATTGGGATAAAGATAATGCACCTGGACAAAGTGGAGAACAATGATCCAGGACTACTTCCTCGATCAGTCTGTTTCTAGTCCAACAATTGCCTGATTTAGTTCTGGAAAGTGAAGTGGGAGAACAATTGGGAAATAGTGACCCCAGTATAGTTAGGGTCAGCGTAAGAACAGAAAAGGAAAAATTAAGAGTAAAGGTAATGGTGCTGGATTGGTAAAAGGCAAAGTTCAAAGGGATCAAAGGATCCGACCCAAATTAACTGGGCAGAGAAGTTAGCAAACTGGTCGACAGATCAGCAGTGGGAACCCTTCAAATATGAGAGAGAGAGTATATAGATACATTAATATATTCCTATAAGGTGCATCAAAGTATAGAGTTCCATGGATAGAGAAACTGACATTTAAAAAGAAGGCATAAGATACAGTTAGGGCTAATAATACTAAGCATTGTATATATGAACAATATAGGAAGTGTAGTCGTGAGGTGTAAAGTGAGATTAGAACAGCTGAAAAGAATATGAAAAAAAGACTAGCAGATTATATAAAAGGAAACATTAAGGACCTTTATAAGCGTATAGGTAAAGAATAGCTGAAGAGGTTGGACCACTCGGTGAAGGGGGGTCTAATTGTGAAGGGGCGGAGGTATGGTGGAGATATTAAATAAATATTTGCATCAGCTTTTACAAATCATGGTAGAAGTGAGAATGTGGGTGTGCTAGAGGAGGCTGTGGAACAATTGTTAGAGATAATTGGAGAAAAGGAATTGATTCTGAAAAATTAGCAGAACTCAAGGTGGATAAGTGACTGGGCCCTGATGGCTGCAGCATGGGGTGTTGAAAGAAGTCAGAGAAGAGAGCAAAGGTACTGGCCACAATTTCAATTCTCCTTCAATATGGAAGTATGCCATAGGACTGGAGAGTAGTTAATGTAACAACTTTGTTCAAGAAAAAAGAAAGGGATAAACCGTGTAATTATAGACATTGATGTAACGTCAGTTTTGGGTAAACTCTTGAGGCCTGAGTTTAACACTCTCGCCCGACGGGATTGTTGTGGGGGGGGTGGGGTGTATTAATGTCGCATTCCCCCCTCTTTTCCCCCCCCCCCCCCCCCCCCCCATTTTAACTCACCTGAATTCAGGAAGGCCGCCTGCCCAATGACATCATCAGGCCGCACGCACCATTTTAACTGTGGGTTGGATTAAGGCTCGTGTGGTCCTGAACCCTCGGTGAGAGCTGGCAGCAGGTAGGCTTCTGGCCACACGAGGCCCAGGTAAGTTAAATTTATTTTTTAAAGGTTCCTTGCGGGCGAGGAGGAGCAGAGGTGCACCTGGCCCCACAAAGGATACCTCAGGCCTCCCATAACTGGGTTTCTCCCCCTCCCCCGATCGCGGACTTTCCAGAGCCCCCCACCGTTTCTGTGGGTCCCCGGAGACCCCCCATGAGCTTCAACTCCCGCTCGTCAGCGGTGCCAAGAGTCGGCGGCTTTGCAGTCTGAAATTAGAAATTCTGGAAAAAGAAAATGGTTAACACACTGCTGCCTGTATCCTAACTGGCACCAAGTCCCATTCTCCCATCACTCCTGTGCTCGCTGACCTACGTTGGCTCCTGGTCCGGCAACACCTCGACTTTTGAATTCTCATCCTTGTTTTCAAATCCCTCTATGGCCTCACCCCTTCCTGTCTCTGTAACCTCCTCCAGCCCTACAACCCCCCCCCCGAGATCTCTGCTCTCCTCCAATTCTTGCCTATTGCGCATCCCCGATTTTAATCGCTCCACCATTGACGGCCGCACCTTCAGTTGCCCAGGCCTTAAGCTCTGGAATTCCCTCTCTAAACCTCTCCACCACCCTAACTCTCTCACCTTTAAGACGCTCCTTAAAACCAACCTCTTTGACCAGGCTTTTGGTCACCTGTCCTAATATCTCCTTATGTTGCTTGGTGTCAAATTTTGTTTGATAATCGCTCCTGTGATGTTCCTAGGGATGTTTTACTATGTTAAGGGCGCTATATAAATGCAAGTTGTTTTATCGGGCCCAACAGTTTGCCCTATAGGCAGAATCACGCACTCCAAAGCCCTTAACGGTGTTGCAGTATCCCACTCCCGTTAAAGGTTGAGAGTCAGCTTGATCCATCGGAGGCTGTGCGTGCCCTTGCTGCCCAGTAAGAGTGAACCTGATTTAGGTGTCGACCATGGCTCAGTGGGTAGCACTCTTCCTCTGAGTCAGAAGGTTGTGCGTTCCAGCCCCATTCGAGAGACTTGAGCCCATAATCCACACTAACGCCCCACTGCAGTACTGAGGAAGTGCTGCGATGTCGGAGGTGCCGTCTTTTGGATGAGACGTAAAACCGAGGCCCCATCTGCCCCCTCAGGTGGATGTAAAAGATCCCATGCCACTTTTCGAAGAAGAGCAGGGGAGTTCTCCCCGGTGGCCTGGGACCAATATTTATCCTTCAACCCACATCACTAAAAAACAGATTATCTTGTCATTATCACATTGCTGTTTGTGGGATCTTGCTGTCCAGATTGGCTGCTGTATTTCCAACATTACAACAGTGACTACACTTCATAAAGTACTTCATTGGCTGTAATGCTCTTTGGGGCGTCCTGAGGTTGTGAAGGCACTATATAAATGCAAGTTCTTCCTTTCTTTGAACTTTGAGGGATGATAGAATTCCATCACTCTTGCTAAGGTGTACTAGTAAACTCTGACTTTATTAACATGCAATTGATTCTCACTCAATCTTCAGCACTAATGGGGAGAGTGTCTGATAAGATGAAGAAATATGGTGCAGTAGACTGGATTAGCAACCCAGAGGTCATGAGTCAAATCCTAACATCACAAGTTATGAAATTGATCTCAATAAATCTGCTAATTTGTGGGCTGGCACCAGAACCAGCCGTCCCTACCTGGTCTGGGCTACACGTGACTCCAGTCCCACACTGTGTGGTAGATTCTAAATGCCCATCACGTTCTTGGGGCAACTAGGGGTTGACAATAAATGTGGCCTTGCCAGTGTTGGACACATACTGAGAACAAAACAGAACAACTGAGGGGAAAACAGATGAGTCATATTGGCCTTGGAGGGAGTGTAGCGTAGGTTTACTAGAATGATACCCGGACTTCAAGGGTTAAGTTACGAGGAGAGATTACACAAATTGGGGTTGTATTCTCTAGAGTTTTGAAGATTAAGGGGTGATCTGATCGAAGTTTATACGATATTAAGGGGAATAGATAGGGTGGATAGAGAGAAACTATTTCCGCTGGTTGGGGATTCTAGGAGTGGGGGGCACAGGCTAAAAATTAGAGCCAGACCTTTCAGGAGCGAGATTAGAAAACATTTCTACACACAAAGGGTGGTAGAAGTTTGGAACTCTCTTCCGCAAACGGCAATTGATACTAGCTCAATTGCTAAATTTAAATCTGAGATAGATAGCTTTTTGGCAACCAAAGGTATGAAGGGATATGGGCCAAAGGCAAGTATATGGAGCTAGATCACAGATCAGCCATGATCTTATCGAATGGCGGAGCAGGCACGAGGGGCTGAATGGCCTACTCCTGTTCCTACGTTCCTATGAGTCAGTAGAAGGAAGACTAGGAAAGTACTTTCTGTGCCAGATGGTGACCCCCACCAATCCAGTGGCCACAGCTCCAGGAGAGATTGAGGGTAATCCCTGTGTAACCCTGTGAAAAGGGGCTGAATACCCTTTACATTTGTCTATTGTAGGTTGATTTTTTTCAGACCGATTATCGTTCTTTGGTTTTGTTGTAACAGGAACAAGCTTCGTGGGTTTGTCAGTGTGAGGAGGGAATGGTGCAGCGACTGGAACAGGATTTTAAGATGACTCTACAGCAGCAGAGCTCCCTCGATGAGTGGGCGTCCTGGCTCGATAATGTAGTGAATCAGGTCCTGAAGCCCCACGAAGGCAGCCCCAGCTTCCCCAAGGCTGCCCGCCAATTCCTGCTAAAATGGTCCTTCTACAGGTTTGTAAGATGACGGTTGCGTCCGTTCTCGGCTCTTTGCACTAAACCAGTGGGACAGTAGAATCTGCCACGGTAGCTGAGGAATTGCAGGATGACCTGGACAATATTTGCAAGCAGGCAGACTCATGGCAGGTGAAAACCCATACATTGTGGGGGGAAATGGGGGACATACTTAATGACATATCTAGGGAAGAGACTGAAGGAAGTCTGGGAGTGATAGTAAAGTCAACAAAAGATGTTCAGTCACTGCAGTGCAGCAATTAACAGTGTGAGCAGAATGCTGCGTCATATTGCCAGATCAGTAGACTAAGTGTCAGGCCATGATACTGAAGCTGTATGGTGCTCTAGTCAGACTGCATCTCGTCACTGAGGCATAAGGGAGACAGCGAAGCCCTGGAAGTGGAGAGAAGAGCCACCAGGCTGATCCCTAGTGCTGGAGGACTGAGTTATGAGGAAAAGCTTTGAAGTGAGCCAAATGAGTGACCCTTTTGGGGTTAAAAATGTAAAATGGAATTGGAAAGGTTAATCGTGACCATCATTTCTAGTTAAATGGTGACTACAGGACATGGGGACATGGGTACAGGCTGGTAAATGGTAGGTTCAGGATTGAAGAAAGGATGCCCTTCTTCACACAGCGATTAATCCCTGGCGTGGCCTTGAGGTAGAGCAGTGGAGGCAAAACTCGAGTCATTCGAGGAAATCACACACTGAGGGGGGAGGAATCAATGGTTTCTGTGGTAGGGTGAGCTAGATGGGCTGAACGTACTTGTCTTTGACAAGTAGTGAGCCAGCTACTCACAAATGGAATTAATATTATGCAAATTATGATACGAGGAGATGGTTTGTTGAGTGATCTGACACATTAATGGCAACGTTCAGATCTGGTTACCTAAAAGGAATGCTCTGGAACAAAGGCACTCGTGTGTTTGAGTGCTGCCCGCTGAAAATGTGCCCTTCTCCCACTGTCAACCGTACTCCTTTAACAAAAACACAAGTAATGAGCTGAGCATCGCGGTTCTGAGTGTTCAAACCCAGTATTTGCAGAATCCCGCAGACTGCCATTGGGTCTTTGAGAGTGTAAATGTGGAGCTGGATTCCCTCACTATTAGCAGTTGGGAGTAACTATCTTCAGCACTGGCAGGTTAAAAAGGGCGAGAGCTTCTTGCGTAGGCCGTGGG
Organism: Heptranchias perlo; assembly: GCF_035084215.1. Taxonomy (NCBI): domain Eukaryota; kingdom Metazoa; phylum Chordata; class Chondrichthyes; order Hexanchiformes; family Hexanchidae; genus Heptranchias; species Heptranchias perlo. The sequence continues at coordinate 3,074,663 of NC_090353.1, read as the reverse complement.
TCTCTGAGCCCCAGTATCTGGGATTGATTAGCAAGTATAACAGAATTCTAAATCTTTATTATGGTCTCTCTCAAAGAATATATATATGAATTATATTTGTTTCCCATCACTTTAAAACTTGTGGGAGACTGTTTATGCTCCCTTGCTCTGATCTAAACTTTTAATCTTTTAAATATTACTGATTTGGGTGGCTCAGCTGTACGGGGTGGGGGGTGGGGAGGAGAAAGGTCAGGAGAGCAATAGTGATAGGGGATTCTACAGTTAGGGGAACAGACAGGTGTTTCTGCGGCCGCAGGCGTGATTCCAGGATGGTATGTTGCCTTCCTGGTGCCAGGATCAAGGATGTCACTGAGCTGCTGCAGAACATTCTGGAGGGGGAGGGTGAACATCCAGAGGTCATGGTCCATATCGGTACCAACAACATAGGTAGAAAGAGGGATGAGGTCCTGCAGGCAGATTTTAAGGAGTTAGGAAAGAGATTAAGAAGCAGGACCTCAAAAGGTAGTAATCTCCGGATCACTCCCGGTGCCACACGCTGGTGAGCATAGAAATAGGAGGATAGAGCAGATGGATGCATGGCTGGAGAGATGGCGCAGGAGGAAGGGCTTTAGATTCCTGGGGGAGGTGGGACCTGTATGGGCCGGACAGGTTGCATCTTAACGGAGCTGGGACCAATGTCCTCGCGGGGAGGTTTGCTAGTGCTCTGGGGTGGGGGCGGGGGTGAACAAATTTGATAGGGGGATGGGCACTAGGATGTACCATTGGAAAGGAGAAACAAGGGTCACAAAGGATCAAGAGGGAAAGATAGCACTAGAGCAAGTAATAGTACAGTATTAGGTGGGATCAGACTAAGAGAGTAGAAGAAAGCCTAAGACTGGTTTGCAGTGCATGTGTGTAAACACACGAAGCGTGGTGAACAAGGTTGGTGAGCTGAAGGCGCAAATAGCCACATGGGAATACGATGTTGTGGGTGGCTAAGGCAAACGTAGGTCCCTTAGAGGATGAGACCAGGAAATTAATGGTGGGAAACATGGAGATGGCAAAAATGCTGAACAAATATTTTGTTTCAGTCTTTACGGTAGAGGATACTAAGAATATCCCAACACTGGACAAACAGGGGGCTCTGGGGGGAGAGGAGCTAAATACGATTAAAATCACTAAGGAATTGGTACTCAGTAAATTAATGGGACTCAAGGCGGATAAATCCCCTGGACCTGATGGCTTACATCCGAGGGTCTTGAGGGAAGTGGCAGTAGGGATTGTGGATGCTTTGGTAATAATTTTCCAAAATTCTCTGGACTTGGCAAAGGTCCCGGCAGATTGGAAAACTGCTAATGTAACACCCTTATTTAAAAAGGGTAGTAGGCAGAAGGCTGGAAATTATAGGCCAGTTAGCCTAACATCTGTGGTGGGTAAAATTTTGGAGTCCATTATTAAGGAGACAGTAGCGGAACATGTGGATAAACATAATTTAATAGGACAAAGTCAGCATGGCTTTACGAAGGGGAAGTCATGTCTGACAGATTTGCTTGAGTTCTTTGAGGACATAACGTACAGGGTGGATAAAGGGGAACCAGTGGACGTAGTGTATTTAGACTTCCAGAAGGCATTCGACAAGGTGCCACATAAAAGATTATTGCTCAAGATAAAGAATCACTGGATTGGGGGTAATATTCTGGCATGGGTGGAGGATTGGTTATCTAACAGGAAGCAGAGAGTTGGGATAAATGGTTAATTCTCAGACTGGCAAGCAGTAGCCAGTGGTGTTCCGCAGGGGTCGGTGCTGGGTCCCCAACTCTTTACAATCTATATTAACAATTTGGAGGAGGGGACCGAGTGTAACATATCAAAGTTTGCAGATGATACAAAGATGGGAGGGAAAGTGGAGAGTGAGGAGGACATAAAAAACCTACAAGGGGATATAGACAGGCTGGGTGAGTGGGCGGAGATTTGGCAGATGCAATACAATATTGGAAAATGTGAGGTTATGCACTTTGGCAGGAAAAATCAGAGAGCAAGTTATTATCTTAATGGCGAGAAACTGGAAAGTACTGCAGTACAAAGGTATCTGGGGGTCCTAGTGCAAGAAAATCAAAAAGTTAGTATGCAGGTGCAGCAGGTGATCAAGAAGGCCAACGGAATGTTGGCTTTTATTGCTAGGGGGATAGAATATAAAAACAGGGAGGTATTGCTGCAGTTATATAAGGTTTTGGTGAGACCGCACCTGGAATACTGCATACAGTTTTGGTGTCCATACTTAAGAAAATACATACTTGCTCTCGAGGCAGTGCAAAGAAGGTTCACTCGGTTAATCCCGGGGATGAGGGGGCGGACATATGAGGAGAGGTTGAGTAGATTGGGACTCTACTCATTGGAGTTCAGAAGAATGAGAGGCGATCTTATTGAAACATATAAGATTGTGAAGGGGCTTGATCGGGTGGATGCGGTAAGGATGTTCCCAAGGATGGGTGAAACTAGAACGAGGGGGCATAATCTTAGAATAAGGGGCTGCTCTTTCAAAACTGAGATGAGAAACTTCTTCACTCAGAGGGTGGTAGGTCTGTGGAATTTGCTGCCCCAGGAAGCTGTGGAAGCTACATCATTAAATAAATTTAAAACAGAAATAGACACTTTCCTAGAAGTAAAGGGAATTAGGGGTTACGGGGAGCGGGCAGGAAATTGGACATGAATTTAGATTTGAGGTTAGGATCAGATCAGCCATGATCTTATTGAATGGCGGAGCAGGCTCGAGGGGCCGATTGGCCTACTCCTGCTCTTATTTCTTATGTTCTTATGATAACGGAGACCTGGCTCAAAAAAAGGGCAGGATTGGGTACTAAATATTCCTGGATACAAAGTGTTCAGGAAAAATAGGAAAGGAAAGAAAGGAGGGGGGTGGTGGCAGTATTGATTAAGGGGAATATTGCAGTGCTGGAGAGAGAGGATGTCCTGGAGAGGTCAAGGACAGAATCTATTTGGTTGGAGTTAAGAAATGAAAGAGGTGCCATTACACTACCTGTATTCTATAGGCCACCAACTAGTGGGAAGGATATAGAGGAGTAAATTTGCAGGGAAATTACAGAGAAGTTGCAAAAGCCATAGAGTAGTGATAACTGGGGACTTCAACTATCCTAATATAGACTGGGATAACAACAATAATGTAAGGGGCACAGAGGGGGAGGAATTTTAGAAATGTGTTCAGGAGAACTTTCTTAACCAGTACGTTTCCGGCCCAATGAGGAAGGAGGCATTGCTGGACTTGGTTCTAGGGAATGAGGTGGGCCAAGTGGAGCAAGTGTCAGTGGGGGAGCATTTAGGGAGCAGTGATCATAGTATCATAAGGTTTAGAATAGCAATGGAAAAGGACATGGACCACTCTAAAAATACTCAATTGGAGGAGGGCCAATTTCAATGGGATGAGAACAGATCTGGCCCGGGTAAATTGGAATCAAAGATTGTCAGGCAAAACTGTAATTGAACAATGGGCGGCCTTTAAAGAAGAGATGGTTCGGGTACAGTCTAGAATCATTCCCACCGGGGAGAAAGGTAGGGCAACTAAAGCCAGAGCTCCCTGGATGTCGAGAGATAGTGAGTAAGATAAATCGGGAAAAAAGGGGCGTATGACAGATGTCAGCTTGATGACACAAATGAGAACCAGGCAGAATATAGAAAGTTCAGAGGGTAAGTGAAAAAGGAAATAAGAGGGGCAAAGAGAGAGTATGAGAATAGACTGGCGGCCGACATAAAAGGGAATCCAAATGTCTTCTGCAGGCATGTAAATAGTAAACGGGTAATAAGAGGAGGGGTCGGACTGATTAGGGACCATAAAGGAGATCTACTCATGGAGGCAGAGGGGGTGGCTGAGGTACTAAATGAGTACTTTGTATCTGTCCTTATAGAATCATAGAATCATAGAAGTTACAACATGGAAACAGGCCCTTCGGCCCAACATGTCCATGTCGCCCAGTTTATACCACTAAGCTAGTCCCAATTGCCTGCACTTGGCCCATATCCCTCTATACCCATCTTACCCATGTAACTGTCCAAATGCTTTTTAAAAGACAAAATTGTACCCGCCTCTACTACTGCCTCTGGCAGCTCGTTCCAGACACTCACCACCCTTTGAGTGAAAAAATTGCCCCTCTGGACCCTTTTGTATCTCTCCCCTCTCACCTTAAATCTGTGCCCCCTCGTTATAGACTCCCCTACCTTTGGGAAAAGATTTTGACTATCTACCTTATCTATGCCCCTCATTATTTTATAGACTTCTATAAGATCACCCCTAAACCTCCTACTCTCCAGGGAAAAAAGTCCCAGTCTGTCTAACCTCTCCCTGTAAGTCAAACCATCAAGTCCCGGTAGCATCCTAGTAAATCTTTTCTGCACTCTTTCTAGTTTATTAATATCCTTTCTATAATAGGGTGACCAGAACTGTGCACAGTACTCCAAGTGTGGCCTCACCAATGCCCTGTACAACTTCAACAAGACATCCCAACTCCTGCATTCAATGTTCTGACCAATGAAACCAAGCATGCTGAATGCCTTCTTCACCACCCTATCCACTTGTGACTCCACTTTCAAGGAGCTATGAATCTGTACTCCCAGATCTCTTTGTTCTATAACTCTCCCCAACGCCCTACCATTAACGGAGTAGGTCCTGGCCCGATTCGATCTACCAAAATGCATCACCTCACATTTATCTAAATTAAACTTCATCGGCCCACTGGCCCAATTTATCAAGATCCCGTTGCAATCCTAGATAACCTTCTTCACTGTCCACAATGCCACCAATCTTGGTGTCATCTGCAAACTTACTAACCATGCCTCCTAAATTCTCATCCAAATCATTAATATAAATAACAAATAACAGCGGACCCAGCACCGATCCCTGAGGCACACCGCTGGACACAGGCATCCAGTTTGAAAAACAACCCTCTACAACCACCCTCTGTCTTCTGTCGTCAAGCCAATTTTGTATCCAATTGGCTACCTCACCTTGGATCCCATGAGATTTAACCTTATGTAACAACCTACCATGCGGTACCTTGTCAAAGGCTTTGCTGAAGTCCATGTAGACCACGTCTACTGCACAGCCCTCATCTATCTTCTTGGTTACCCCTTCAAAAAACTCAATCAAATTCGTGAGACATGATTTTCCTCTCACAAAACCAAGGAAGAAGATGTAATTTTTAGCCCATCTATATAATTATAGTTGCGATACTGGATGGGCTAAAAATTGAAGAGGAGGTACTAGAAAGGCTAGCTGTACTTCAAGTAGATAAATCACCCGGTCCAGATGGTTTGCATCCTAGGTTGCTGAGGGAAGTAAGGGTGGAAATAGCAGAGGTACTGGCCATAATCTTCCAAACATCCGTAGATACGGGGGTGGTGCCAGAGGACTGGAGAATTGCAAATGTTACACCCTTGTTCAAAAAAGGGTGCAAGGATAAACCCAGCAACTACAGGCCAGTCAGTTTAACTTCACTGGTGCGGAAATGATAATCCAGGACTGAATAAATAGTCACTTGGATGGGGGTGGATTGATTGGGGAAAGCCAGCACGGATTTGTTAAAGGCAAGTCGTGTTTAACTAACCTGATAGTGTTTTTTGATGAGGTAATTCTGATGAGAATTCCAGAGGTGAGGTGAGAGTGACTGCCCTTGACATCAAGGCAGCATTTGACCGAGTGTGGCACCAAGGAGCCCTAGTAAAACTGAAGTCAATGGGAATGAGGGGGAAAACTCTCCAGTGGCTGGAGTCATACCTAGCACAAAGGAAGATGGTAGTGGTTGTTGGAGGCCAATCTTCTCAGCCCCAGGACATTGCTGCAGGAGTTCCTCAGGGCAATGTCCTAGGCCCAACCATCTTCAGCTGCTTCATCAATGACCTTCCCTCCATCATAAGGTCAGAAATGGGGATGTTTGCTGATGACTGCACAGTGTTCAGTTCCATTTGCAACCCCTCAAATAATGAAGCAGTCCGAGCCCGCATGCAGCAAGACCTGGACAACATCCAGGCTTGGGCTCATAAGTGGCAAGTAACATTCGCGCCAGATAAGTGCCAGGCAATGACCATCTCCAACAAGAGAGAGTCTAGCCACCTCCCCTTGACATTCAACGGCATTACCATCGCTGAATCCCCCACCATCAACATCCTGGGGGTCACCATTGACCAGAAACTTAACTGGACCAGCCATATAAATACTGTGGCTACGAGAGCAGGTCAGAGGCTGGGTATTCTGCGGCGAGTGACTCACCTCCTGACTCCCCAAAGCCTTTCCACCATCTACAAGGCACAAGTCAGGAGTGTAATGGAATACTCTCCACTTGCCTGGATGAGTGCAGCTCCAACAATACTTAAGAAGCTCGACACCGTCCAAGATAAAGCAGCCCGCTTGATTGGCACCCCATCCACCACCCTAAACATTCACTCCCTTCACCACCGGCGCACAGTGGCTGCAGTGTGTACCATCCACAGGATGCACTGCAGCAACTCGCCAAGGCTTCTTCGACAGCACCTCCCAAACCCGCGACCTCTACCACCTAGAAGGACAAGAGCAGCAGGCACATGGGAACAACACCACCTGCACGTTCCCCTCCAAGTCGTACACCATCCCGACTTGGAAATATATCGCCGTTCCTTCATCGTCGCTGGGTCAAAATCCTGGAACTCCCTTCCTAACAGCACTGTGGGAGAACCTTCACCACACGGACTGCAGTGGTTCAAGAAGGCGGCTCACCACCACCTTCTCTAGGGGCAATTAGGGATGGGCAATAAATGCCGGCCTCGCCAGCGACACCCACATCCCATGAACGAATAAAAAAAAAGAGGGTAGATGAGGGCAATGCAGTTGATGTGTATATGGACTTACAAAAGGAGTTTAACAAAGTGCCGCACGGTAGGCTTCCCAAGATTGTGGCCCATGGAATAAAGGGGGCAGTAGCAACATGGATACAGAATTGGCTAAGTGACAGGAAAGAGAGTAGTGGTAAACAGTTGTTTTTCAGACTGGAGGGAGGTGTACAGTGGTGTTCCTCAGGGGTCTGTACTGGGACCACTGCTTTTCTTGATCTATATTAATGACTTGGACTTGAGTGTACAGGGCACAATTTCAAAATTTGCAGATGACACAAAACTTGGAAGGGTAGTGAACAGTGAGGAGGATAGTGATAGACTTCAAGAGGATATAGACAGGCTGGTGGAATGGGCGGACACGTGGCAGATTAAATTTAACGCTGAAAAATGCGAAGTGATACATTTTGGTAGGAAGAACGAGGAGAGGCAATATAAACTAAAGGGCACAACTCTAAAAGGGGTACAGGAACAGAGAGATCTGGGGGTATATGTGCACAAATCGTTGAAGGTGGCAGGGCAGGTTGAGAAAGTGGTTAAAAAAGCATACGGGATCCTGGGCTTTATAAATAGAGGCATAGAGTACAAAAGCAAGGAAGTCATGATGAACCTTTATAAAACACTGGTTCGGCCACAACTGGAATATTGGGCTCGATTTTAGGAGCGTGTTTCCGGCGGGTTCCCAGCGGGGTGGCCCCGAAAATCCCGATCTCCGGTCACGTGACCGGATCGCAACGAAATCCCGGCCACTTCCGGGTACCGCGCTGACGTGCGGGGCTGCGCGCGCAAGCCCCGCTGGTGGGAATCCCGCAGGCAATTAAAGCCAGCGGGGTTCCACTTGAGAGTACTTAACTTGCTCGTTGTGGTCAGTTAATGAGCTGAAGCAGCTGTCAAAAGACGAAGTGTGGGATTTTAGGTTCAAGGCAGTGAGTTTCCCACACTGGGGGAAACAGTCTCCCTCCAACCAGGCGTGTTGCAGCCAGCAGCCTGTGGCAGGTGCCAAGGTGCGCTCCACGGGGGAGAGCCCTCGCCCACGCAGGAGGCCACCGCGTCACATAGGGCAACCCCTGCCCTCCACCACCCCCCGCCAAGCCAGAGGACAGACCGACACGAAACCGCAGCCCCAGTCCGAGGAACCACACACCTACCCTGCACAACCCCTCAGACCAACACCTGCCAGTTGGGTGGTGTGTGGACACCCTCGGAGGACGAAGATCATGACCAGCACCAGCAGCCTCGCAGTCCACGCCGTCCGCCTCAGAGACGTGGATCCCCCCAACACGGTGTTGTTGCACGCCCACCTGCACAGCAGGAGGGAGGGCTACCGCAGAGAGAGACGCGTCGCAGAGGGCACTACCCTCGCCACAGGGTCCACAGACCGAGGCGCAGCTCCCCGGACCTCTCCGAGCAGCAGTGCACAGGGAGGCGCAGATTCGCTCGACATGTAGTCGTGGAGATCTGCAGCCTCTTTCATGCCGAGCTGCTCCTGGCTGGCCCCAGCACCAACTGCTTACCTGTCGCTGTCAAAGTCACCACTGCCCTCCACACCTTCTCCTCCGCATCCTTCCAGGGTGCAGCCGGCTACACCGCCGATGTCTCTCAGTCATCTGCGCGGACGAGCCCTGCAAATACACCTGCACCTACTCTGCAGTAACACGATGGGTGGCATCAGTGATGGGTCCTCATAGTGATACCCAGGAGCGGGCATTATTGGACACAACGGACAGGATTCGCGGAGACATGGCAGTGGTGGTGTCATTATAATGTGTGCTGTTTGTTGCTCTGAAATTCAATATGGGTAACACTCATGACAAACCCTCAGACACCCTTGTGCACCCCCTTCATGCTGACGAGACGTTTGCCTTACGCTGCCTACTGCACATATGTGATGCATGCCCTGTGGCTGCAGCACAGGTGGTGGCAGGTTGAGTGAGGCTGGCCGTGAGGGAGATGCACGAGAGGGTGAGTATGGGATAGAGCCATGAGATTGTATGAGGATTGGGTTGCGTGTTAGTGGCAGGATGAGTACTGGCGAGGTGAGTAGGTGGAGGTAAGATGAGGATGGGGTGTGAGTGGGTATGAAGGGTGATGTGACAGAATAGTGTTGGCGGTGCCGAAGGAGATGTGGGGTGGGGGCAGTGTTGTGGCAGACGGAGTGTAGGGGAAAGACTTCGTGTTCTCACTGTGGCGGACCTACTGCGGTCATTGCAGCGCCTCCTGCACTGTATGCAGGTGGGCCATATGTTGGTGGCGCAGGTGACCCCCTCTGCCACCTCGAGCCAGGCCTTCTTGGTGGCAGAGGCAGGCCGCTTCCTCCCGCCCGCCGGGGGGAAGATCTGTGTCCTCCCCCTCCTCCTCACCCCATCTGATGATACCTGGGGTGAGGCATCATTAAACTGGGAGCAGCCTTCCCCCTGGGCTGCTCCATGCTGCAATTTGTCCCATTGGTTGCAGCATCTGTCAGTGGAGGACTGCCCCTTTAACTAGAGAGCCTCCAGCTGACAGATCGTACTGCGCATGCGCAGCCTGACCGACGCGCAGGCCAGCGCCGTGGACCCCGGAGGAGCAGGTAATTGATTCCTATTAGGGTGTTGCCTGCTACGATCGCGTGGGCAACCCACTAATTTCGCCGTCCGCGTTTTCGACGCTCCCGGAGGACCACCCGCTGGGAACCCGCAGGCCTGCTAAATTCGAGCCCATTGTGTCCAGTTCTAGGCACCGTACTTCAGGAAAGATATGAAGACCCTAGAGAGGGTGCAGAAGAGATTTACTAGAATGATTCCAAGGATGAGGGACTTTAGTTATGTGGATAGACTGGAGAAGCTGGGGTTGTTCTCCTTGGAACAGAGACCGTTGCGAGGAGATTTGATAGAGGTATTCAAAATCATGAAGGGTCTACACAGAGTACATAGAGAGAAACTGTTCCCATTTGCAGAAGGGTCAAGGACCAGAGGACATAGATTTAAGGTGATTGGCAAAAGAACCAAAGGTGACATGAGGAAAAACTTTTTTACACAGTGAGTGGTTAGGATCTGGAATGCACTGCCCGAGGGGGTGGTGGAGGCAGATTCAATCATGGCCTTCAAAGGGGAACTGGATAAGTACTTGAAAGGAAAAATTTTGTAGGGCTATGGGAATAGGGCGGGGGAGTGGGACTAGCTGGATTGCTCTTGCATAAAGCCAGCGCGGACTTGATGGGCCAAACTGCCTCCTTCCATGCTGTAACCTTTCTATGATTCTATTTAGAGAATTTATATTTAAACAAAAATGACTTCTAGCCCCATGTAGCAAATTTCTCTCATTGTAGTGCAAAATTGCTTTGTTAAATATATCTTCAAAGAGCTAAATAAATTCCAACTCCACAAAGGAATAATTCCAAAAGTATTGATGACACTGGCATGAGAAGTGGACTAAATTCTAAATCACCAAATGCTGTGTCAAATATTTCAAGGCACATCTGGGTCAGAGATGCAAAATTACAGAAGAATTTCCCCCCCTTGTTCGAGGAGCTAATGTTCAGCTGTCGTTATGTTTACAGATGGTTTCAAAAAATCATACCCAAAAATTAATTTCACCAGGGAATTTGGCCTGATTTGGGTAAACTTTCCACTGGCTCCCACTAAAACCGCTATTGATTCGAAGAACTTTTGCCCGTTCTAGGCTGGCACGTTGCAGTAGCAGAGGTTTTCGTTGGATATAAAAAGGGATAAATGATACCTTGGTTACGGCCTGCTGGCTCGGTGACCAAATGTGATCTCAGTGTGATACTAAGCCACACAAGTGAAGAATGTCCTCAGTTCAGTTCACGGGCTGTTCTGAGTGGCTCATCTCAGCAGGGGCAGCAGTAGAGTGGCTTCAGCCCCATGGGGCTTGGAAAGGAAGATCGTCTAATGACCCTTGCTGGAAAGCATGTGGATGGTTGGTGTGGACAGGATTGGGCTCAGGTGGGAATTCTCCCCAATAGTCGAATAGCGTGCCACGCTGTCTGGACGCACGCCTGAATTCTGGTAACTTGGGCAAAGTGCCACTGTATTAAGTGCCCAAGGAACCTCACCCCAACAAGATTCAGGGCCTCGGAGAAAGGGAGGCACTGACAGAACATCTAGCACAGGAACTGTCCTCTTGATTTTATGTATGAGCTACAGTGGCAGCCAAGAAAAGCTCACCATTGTGTGTCTTCTGTTCCGCCTGAGTGAGACTGTAGATACAAGAGCTGTTTAATTGCGGTACTTTGTTATTTGTCTGTTTTAAGTTGTTCCTGTAATGCTTTTATTTCAGTTCCATGGTCATTCGTGACCTGACCCTGCGTAGTGCTGCCAGCTTCGGTTCCTTCCATCTGATCCGGCTGCTTTACGATGAATACATGTTTTATCTGGTGGAGCATCGTGTAGCCCTAGCGACAGGCGAGACTCCGATAGCAGTGATGGGTGAGGTATGCAAGTGATCAGTAGTGTGACCTTTAACCAAGGTGGGCTGAAGGGTGGGTTTTATGGAGGATGAAAAGAATTTTTGCATTTTTCAGTTTATTTGGGAAATGTTCATGAAGAAATATTTAACTTGACACCTTTAATGTAGAAAAATGTCCCAAAGTACTTCCCAGAACCATGAAGAAAACTCATACCAAGCCAAAGAAGAGGAGATTAGGAGAGGTTGACCATTGGAATAGTCAACTCTGGAGGTGACAAAGGCACGTATGAGGGTTTCAGTGGCCGATTGCCTGAGGTAGGGGGAATGCAGGAGACGGAGGTGGCCAGGGAGAGGAATGGAGTTTGTACCAGGAGCCGAAGGTGATAGCTTCAGTCATCCCCATGTTTAGCCAGAGGAAATAAGACTGGATGTTGGACAAGCAGTCTGACCCATTGAGGAAATGGTGGGTGGGGGGCGACCAGAGAGGTGGTGGCTTGCTAGAGCTGGGTGTTATCAGCGTATGTGTAGAAGCTGACCCCGTGTCTGCAGCTAATGTCGCTGAGGGCAATATGTAGATGAGGAAGAGGAGGGAGCCAAGGATAGACCCTTGGGGGACCCCAGAAGTAACGGTGTGGGACTGGGAAGAGAGGTTATTGCTGGAGACTTTTGGACAGGTGAGAATAGAACCAACCGAGAGCAGCCCTGCTGAGCGAGATCATAGAGGGGGAGGGTCATGTGATTGACCCTCCCCCTCTGTGATCTCGCTCAGCAGGCTAAAAGCTGCAAAAAGTTTGAGAAGCGCTAACTCACCATGGTCAGTCACAGATACTGTCATCATGACTTTGGTTAGGACTTCAGGGCTCCTGGATGGACTGTAGTGTTGTGAATCTGTCCATCAGCCCTGCAAAGATGTGGGTAGTGGACTCATCCATACTAGCCATCAGCTGTTACGTATTGCTTGACGCATTCTTTAACAACAGCAGCAGTCTCTGCTCATGAAAGCATCTTCCTTTTAAAAGGAGGTACTCTGAGGTCCAGACCCATGCCCTCGTCAGCTGATAGTAAGTTCCCGCTCACCCCGTGGACACCACCCGTTCCCGCTCACCCGCCGCCCCCTGCTCTGTGCATCATTCTAATGCAACCTCTTCTATCTTAGTATCAAAATCTTTCAGACTGCATTTACCTGAGCTATGTGTTGGAGGGTTAGTGAGTTATGCTTTGGGATGCTGCCTTGCTCATTGTCACCGGGCTCTGGCTTCAGTGATACATCTAGAGAGGCAGAAGAGGGCAACAATGCTGTCCTCCTGAGAACCCTTCAGATCTAGCTTTCAGCAGTATGAGTAACATGGTATTGTGATTCAGTGTGTGCTTTGGTGCAGTGAGTGAGTAATTAGTGTGAGAAGAAAGAGCAGGGAAGGCCAGTTCAAGCCCTGAGCTGGGGATAAGCCTCCTGGCTCCCCATGCCCTACTCCCTCAGCAGCTTCTCAGCCTAGAATCTCCTAGGGCAGTCTCTTCCAGGGCAAGAGTGCATCGGTTGGGAGGGCCCTCCTCCTATGCAGACTTGTTCGCTCTTGTTATATGCAGATGTATCCGACAGAGTAGAAGAGGAGACAAATTAAAATTGTCAGGAGACATACAGGGATATCTGTTTCACTTTGTAACCTATAGTGGGTATGATTACACATAGAATAATAGAATGATAGAGCACAGAAGGACATTCGGCCCATCGTGCCTGTGCCGGCTCTTTGAAAGGGCTATCCAATTAGCCTCACTCCCCTGCTCTTTCCTCGTAGCCCTGCAACTGTTTCCTTTTCAAGTATTTATCCAATTTCCTTTTGAAAGTTATTATTGAATCTGCTTCCACTGTCCTTTCAGGCAGCACATTCCAGATCATAACAACTCGCTGCATAAAAAATGTCTCCTCATCTCCCCCCTGGTTCTTTTGCCAATTATCTTAAATCTGTGTCCTCTGGTTACCGACCTTACTGCTGCTGGAAACAGTTTCATCAACCCTCTCCGTTACTTCGTCAAAGAACTCAATCAAGTTAGTTAAAAGTACATACATCATGCAACTACATTGGCAGGACAAATTTATTTGGACCAAAGGTATTTAAGCATTTGTGTAAAGGAACACGTTACAGGAGTATGGTAACTGCTGCAAAGTCTATCCTGCTTCATAATGGGCATTCATGGAAAGCATTCAAAGCATTGGGAGACATTGTGAGGAACCATGCTTGCTTAGTGCACTGTATTAATATAAGGAAATGGCCTTGCCTACCTTTCCTGACCTGGTGAGGTCATTAAACCTTTTGCAGTGCTGCTACCAGGTCTGCTGAACGGTGCGTTGAGTATTCACGTTGATGCCTTCCTCCACCCATAAACTAGGTGCAGCCTGGCGGCAGGCAGTCCCACAGAGGGCTCTCTCCTCTGGCACCCTTCTTCCAATGATATTCCAATGGCCACATTGACTATAGTACTACTAATTCCAGACGTGTCTCTCAATTTGTCTGAAGCTCTGTGTTAAAGATCAGCACCTGTCACTGTTGTAGGGTATTGACTCACCACCCTTACTGCTTTATGTGAGCGAAGAACAGTGGGTATCTGTGAGGTTTCAAAATCCCTCTGGCATGGTTGAAACCAGCCATAACTGTAACCTGGAGTTTGGACCACAGAGCCTCCATAGGAGCTGTGAGAGTGTTCATGAGAGATGCTTCTGACTGTACCAGCTCTTTCTTGACCCCACTGCCATTCCCTGTGCTGTTAATCGGCCCGTCTAACATTAAATTGTAGATAAGCCAAAATTTCCGACAGTTGAACATTGGAAAGGACAAAGTATTTATTTTTGGTCCCAACAAGAACCCCACACCCTTGGCATCAATTCTATTTCCCCACCTCCAGTCCGGGCTGCTTGCTCAGGCTGCACCATACAGCACACAATGTTGGCATTCTGTTTGATCCAGAGCTGAGCTTCAAACAATATAATCTATCAATTACCAAGACCGCTTCCTTCCATCGCTGCAGCATTGCCCACCTCTGCCCTAACTCGCCCCCATTGAAAGCAAAACTCTTGCCCACGCTTTCAACACCTAGACTCAACTTCTCCAACACCCTCTTTGCCAACGTCCATAAGCACTCAATCAAAGTCCTGCCCCATCCTGTCCCACACTCAGCCGCTCACCATCACTTCCACCTGCCAACAGATCAAATGTAAAATACTTGCTCTCCTCTGCAAATCCTTCCACCTTGCCTGACCTCACCCTGCCTCTGCAACCTTCCCCAGTCCTTTGGTGATCTTTGATTTATGTCCTCTGGTTCCGAACACACTGGAAGAAGGGTGCCAGAGGGAATAGAATCATAGAATCATAGAAGTTACAACATGGAAACAGGCCCTTCGGCCCAACATGTCCATGTCACCCAGTTTATACCACTAAGCTAGTCCCAATTGCCTGCACTTGGCCCATATCCCTCGATATGGGCCAAGAGATTTTCTCTCTTCACCTGATCAAAACCCCATGGATTTGAATATCTCGACAGGTCTCCTCGTTCACCTTCTCTGTTCTACTGGAGAGTCCCAGTTTCTCTAATCTCTCTTCATAGTTAAAGCCTGTCATCGTATGGTTCTAGTAAGCCTCTTCTGTATCTTCCCCGTGACCGTAGCATCCTTCCTAAGTAGTCCTGCACATCACTCTGATTTCCACAATTCTTGTGCCTTTAAAACTCCTCCTTGTTCACATAATAAGTTTGTTCTGAGTCATGTGGTCCAACACTTGTTACTTGCTGGGACCTGTTATTATAATAACTGAAGCTGCGAATTTTTTGTACCACATAAAATTATAAATTGGAAAGTTGTCCTCCTAAACCATCTGACTGAATACCTTACAGCTAAGGCAGGACTTCATAACGATCTGTTCTAAGAGATTTTGGGGAAATTTACATGATTTTTTTTTAAAGTGCCATTTTTGTTGTAAACTATTGGTCAGTTTAAGCTGAATAGCAAAAGAATGAAGTATTCTCCGATTTAAATGAATCTGGACCAGAGTCCCAAAGAGTTCTAATGCTATCCGTTCTGTTTCTCCTAGTTTGGTGATCTCAGTTCTATATCTCCTCTACATATGGAGAAAGGTAAGAGCTTGCTGATGGTGTGCTACCTAGGGTATCACCGAACCTCGGGTATGGAGATTCCCAGTGCTAAAAGCCCAATTTATAATGACAATAGACCTGTTGTAGTTTGAGCTCCTTGACTAAAGACAAGTGTTAAATGTTTATTCAAAAATGTATCTGAGCCTTCAGCAAGGTCACTGCCTTGGACTTGCTCCCAGGGTGCTAATTATATTTGGATAATGGATGGAAGGTCCATTTAATAGCTTGCCTAAAGTAGTCTTGCTGTAAAAACACGAGAAGGAATCAGGGTGGGGTGGGGAGAGGAGAGGATGAAAGGGAATTTATTATCTTGTCACCTTGATGGGGGATGAAAAATAAATGTGGTTTTTATTTGCGCACCGGCTTGATGGCTTTAGTTTCTCAATCAGCCACGCCCCACGAGTGGTGATGTAACAAAGTCCAGTTCGTGGCATTTTGTGACCGCTTTAAATTAATTTTTGAACAGATGATGGAAGTGGGATGGACAGCGAAGTGGATACTGACTCGAGAGGAGTGAGCGAGCCCCCTGTCAAGCGGGAGCGTGTGGACCTCAACCATTCCCTTCAGGAGCTCGACGTCTCTGCTCACCAGGAACTGATGAATTCAATGTAATCTAATCGGACTGAAACGATCGAAACCTCCAGCGAAACACACACATCTGTCCAGGACTCCGGGTCAGGAACAATAACCCCACCTTCAGGCTTTGGCTGAGGCCTGCTTAAGACCACAGAAACTAAATGTACAAGATGCACGTGTTAGTCCCGTGTATTACACCTGCAGCCCTCGATGGCTGGGAGCAGTGGTAGTCGACATGTCTTTGACATGTTATCAGGGCAGTGACGATCCGGCAGAAAGAATAGTATCGGCCAAAGGAGTCCAAGTCCACTGGAATTAAATAGCTGTAGCTGCTTAGTGTGGAGAGTCCAAGCAAAATATTTTGCAGTGACCATTTTAACACAGATGAAAATGGTTTAGGGTTTTACAGTCCTGGTTCAAAGTGCTGCTGTATTCATTATCACAGAACCACTGGTGTTAAACACGTCACTGGTGTTAAACCACGCATCTTCAAAGCAAAGGCAGCTGGGAGTTTAATTG
Organism: Heptranchias perlo; assembly: GCF_035084215.1. Classification (NCBI taxonomy): domain Eukaryota; kingdom Metazoa; phylum Chordata; class Chondrichthyes; order Hexanchiformes; family Hexanchidae; genus Heptranchias; species Heptranchias perlo. Next base: position 3,058,169 of record NC_090353.1, on the reverse strand, counting down.
GCCACTAATTCGAGCATGGCAGGAAACTCATTCAATGTTCTATTTTTTTAAATAGAAGAAAACGTTTACTTTTGTAATTGTTTTTGTATCTTTTCCCCGTCTCCAATGCCTCTTCCCACCCCCCGCCCTGCAATCGGGAGGCTGACTGTACCGCTCCAGTCTTTCTAGAGGTGTGCTCTGCGAGGTTAAATTCCTTTTGTTAAAAAAAAATTAATTTAACTCTGCACGTGCAAGGAGCTGCACATCTGGCCTATGGAGTTGTACATCTGGCTGGCCCACGGAATAATCAGGCTCCTGCAATGAGCCAACCCAACGCCCGATCACGAGAGCTCCTTGCCTGCCCATGAGTAGGAACATGGGTTGAGTGAGGTGGAGGGTTAGCAGGAGGAGAGCGAATTCTTACCTTTCTCACAATTCACTTCCTTCGGCTAGGAGACCCACTAAATGGAATCATGGACTAGTCTGTAGTGACCTCTGCTCTGGTTATCAATGAGCATTGAGTATGAGTTGGATTGACCTATTAACTTTTGCCCAATCCCTCCAACATTAGTCACTTTGGTTCTGTGGGATTTACCGTGCAAGTCAGCTCCGGCAAGTGTTTCTCAGCATACTGAGAGAAAATTGCCTTATTAGATAATTATTTTACCCATTTTCTGGTTAAATGAGCCTAGCTGCCCCAACACATTAGCTAGCGATGAGGTAATTGCATGCCCTTAGTGGGGTATGGTTCCAGTTTGTGCATCAGGGATACCAGTACATGCATTACACTGTGCCTTAGGGAAAATACTGGGATATTTGATGAAATGTGCCTGCAAATGGTCTGAGACCCAGAGACTGTGAACTAACTTTTAAAACCTGACATTTATACCTATTTTTGCTACTGATCGTTCAGTAACATCAAACGTATTGCTTACAATTGCAATTGCTAAATATACAAAGTAACCTTAAAAAAAAAAGTACCTTGTCTACTTGTCCCTCCAGTTTTGTGTCGTATATTGCAGTTTTAAAAAAAATAAATTCAATCCAATACTTTGTTAATGGATGGAAAATTACAGATGAGGCCAGAGCGCAGATTCTGGTGTCTGCAGCTTTATTTGTTCGTCAGCAAGGAATTTTGTTTTGATTTTTAGTCACTAACAAGTCTGACTGTGATTGAGGCCAGATACGGTGACATAATTGGGACTCCGGAATGGGACCAAGGTTTGTGTGGGTTTTGTTCACATTTTGTGCCAAATACCCTGCTCCTTATCCAGTCGTCATTTTTGAATTGCGATTGGATCAATTGCACGAAACCTAAACATCTTACCAGGGCAGTGGACCCGATTTACACTGAGCACTGCCTTAGAACGGGAGAACAAACAAGTTTTGCGATCAAGTAATAAGGTCTATGGGTTTTCTTTCTTTTCCCTGTCCCCATTTCCCAGGCAAATTTATTTTCATATGAAGGTAAATTCAGAGATCCCGTCCCTCCAACAGGGAGCTGTGCTTACAGATTAGCACAGGTTGGAGCTGTGTGTCCCGCACACACACTCTGGGAGTGCAACATGCTGAATTTACCTTATAGTCACAAGTGCACTTTCAGTTTACTATAAAAGTAATTGTTAAACATTTTCAGTCATTTCCCTGGCGATGTTCTCACCCATGAGTTTTTGTGAAGCAGCCAACCAGTAATAAAGGCTTTCTTGAGCATTTCTCTGCTGCCCAAGGGAATCGGCAGACAGTTAGCAGGAGAGGTGTTCGTGTTGGTGCCTCACAGGTTAGTGTCTTAATGTTGTAATCATGACATCACGCGGAAAAACTGGTAAGTTTTAATGCTTTGAAATGACCAAGTTTATGTAAAGATCCAATCTTGTCACGATCTTCAAATGTGTGTCTGTCTGCAGACTGCTAGCGATTGTATGTCTGTACACATTCAGTCGATGGTTGCTGGTTGTATCTCACCGACTAGCAGTGTTGCCACATGCACCTGGGAACTTAAACCAGAATCATGAAGCCCAGTCTCGCCTTGTGGAACTTCTCAAAACTTCTAATCTACCATCCACTGTCAACGATTCATGTACTGCTCTCAACTTAGTCAGGAGGTTTTAACAAATGTGCTGGAAAATCATTCAAGGTTGTAAACCGATGGTGATTCCATTTTGTGAAGCTCATCTGCGTGACTGGCTGATTGTGTTAAATGCAATTAATAAACCTTTCACCTTTTTTTAAATCCGTAAAATCGGACCTGACGACACATCCAAACCTCAAAGGTTTTGCATCAACTCTGAATGTGACGGTGGAGGAAAACTAAATTAATATATTTGAGGTGAATAGTTATCAGAATGGTCTCGTCCTGTTTATAGAGGGTAGGGGTTTTGAACGTGTGCATTGTAGAGGCTTAACTGTGGAATCTACTAGTCTAAGTGGATCTCATGAACTTTTAGCCCAGCAGTTTTGTTTTGAACCAAAATTTCTTTTTAAATGTTCAATGTTTCTAACCGATTCTCTACTGTTGAATTGGAGGAAGAATACATTTCAATGTCATTTTCCAGGGAATAGTTTTGTGTGATCTCTTTGCTTCAGTTTTTAAAAAAAAACTGTTTGGAAAATATACTGATGTAAATTTTTTAGATGTATTATCTTATTTTGTAATACCCAAGTGCTCCCAAAATAGGCACAAGTTCTTAGTTTTATACCTGCCTTTGCTGATGAAAAAAATTTGTGTATTGTGAATTTTTACTTTGTGTAATACACAGTTTTGGAATAGAGCAAAAATTACCCAAACCAGTTGGCAAAGGGGTTGCTTTGCAAAGATTAAGAGTGCAGGCCCATGATCAATGTGCAAACGTCAAAAAGTGAACAATACCTTTTCAAATCTAAAACTCGATTCATGTAGCGTGTTTCTTGATGCAGAGTATTGGGTTTTGCAATACTGGCTATTCCAGTTGTATGGGGACATAGGAACAGGAGTAGGCCATTCAGCCCCTTGAGCCTGTTCCGCCATTCCGTTAGACCATGGATGATCTGTATCTTAACTCCATTTTCCCGCCTTGGTTCTGTATCCCTTAATACCCTAGCCTAACAAAAATCTATCAGTCTGGTGCTGCTGTTGAGTGGCACGCAGTAAACACCCCCCAGGTTACACTGGCCACTTCTGCCTGAGTAGAGATGTACCCGCAGTGTCTACGTACTGATCTATGTATGCACTGTCTGTCAACCCTGGGGTTCAGTCCGTGCTGGTAGGTAGTGCAGGGTTTAGTGTAACTTGGTGACGCACCTGGACTCGACCTGTTGAACTGAAGGCAGCTCACTGATACTCCAGTCTGGACTATGAGTGGTACAGTTAATGTGGGGCCGACTCAGTAACTTTCGACAGTAAGGCCACTGTGGGCATGAAGCTGATTTGAAGATTATAATGTAGCAGGATTCCTGGCGGGTGGGTGCAAGGGTGTAACTTAATTGCGGGAGTCAAACGAAGGTTGCTCTTGAAGCTCGACGGTTGTATAAAGTTTTGTTCACTGGTCGATGATGTGCTCCACCCACAGACCAAACATACAAACCTCATCCACTGAGAGGGACTGAGCTTCAGTGCCAACTGCACATGGACTGCAACCTGTTCCCGGGGGATTTGAGCTGGAGAGCCGGGATGTGCTGGGAATATAAATACTGGGTCTGCATCTCTGATCGCAGCACATTTTCCCTCCATTTTCAAAAATTCAGTTGAGCAATAGAAGCCAGTATTTCTACAATCATTTAGTGATGCAAACAAACCCAGTATTAACCCCATCGCACGACATGCAAACTCCCTGGGTGGTGTCACACCATCCCACCATCCAAAAGCGTCACCAGCTCAGAGCTGCATCAAATCCACATCATTTCCTCTACCTGTGTCCACAAACCCCCTGTCCAGGGCTGCTGTAGCCTTTAATATGACGCTGACCTTCGGCTGAAAGGCTTAATGATCTTTCACGGTAGCACTGTGAGTGATGCACCATTCTGCACTGTTATATTTTACTACAGTGCTCGATGCCCCTCTCTTAATGGAATTTGTTTTTTTTTACATCTAACCACCTAAACTTGACTAGAAATAAGTAATTTTCAAACATTTGACTAAAGAGCTGGAGCAGAGACGGTTGTTTGGATACCGTAGCTTGCTCCAACACACAGTAAGGTCTCAGGCCCATGGGTGTCCAGGATAGAGTCTTCACATTGAGTCGGAAGCTGACTTTTTTATATAAAGCTCCAAAAATTATAATTTGATTTTATTTAAAACAACTCCATTGAATGATTTAAATACTGAAACATGTATATTGCACACCTGGATAATGAACTAGGACAATCTTTATCACAGTAGCAACCTGTGTCTGTTATACACCAAAAGCCTTTACATGAATAGTGTAGTATTTACACAGCACTCTGCGTCCCTGCCTCTCTGAGTAAAATGGTAATTGGGTTATTGTAATATCGAGGCAGGAAAACCTGTATATTGTCAACTGGTCAATGAGGTACCTGAATTTGTTTTAACTCCTCCGTTCTGCATTGTCTCACTGGGATTGGGATTGTTTTAAGATGTAAAGTCTCTGCTGTTTGCATATTTCTTTGTATTTTTTTTAATTTGTAAAACTAGGAAGTGATTCCAGTTGCCTGTTTTTATTCTGCTGTAGTTTATCATACCGAGTGACCTTGGTCAGTCTAACTTACGGGATGGAATTGGTTAGGGTTTTCTGTAATATGTGTATAAATTGATGTAAAAAATGAAATTCTTTAACATTTTGTGCATTGTGACTATTATTGTTGGTTTAAAGCTTTCTTGAGATTTGGTACAAATAGAATCGCCTAAGGAAACTTTCTGGGTTTTTTTGTGTGTCATCATTCATAAAATATCCACCAGGTACTTTGTTTTCCCACATTGCATTCTTTCTCTGGATAATCACTTCAAAACTTTTGATTTAATAAAAAAAAACAGATGTTAGATTTGTAGCAACTCCAAGAATTGCCCTTATACCGTGGATGGTTTGAGTATAGCCCGGAGCACGGGCCACCCCCACCCCCACCCCCATCGCCATGGGGGTCCTGTCACTGCGGCAGGTTTGGAGCATCCCTTCCACCGTTCACCAGCAGCGCTGCTAAGCGATATCTTCTCACCGCACGCTTACAGTGGTTCATTGGGCAAACACGCAGTCCAGTACAGTACTGAGCCATACAGACTGGGGAATATACGAAATAATAACAAAATAGCTAATCAAAATACAGCAGAAGTGATTTTAAAAAAACAAGGAATGTGATAAGTTAAAATGTGTTTAAAAACATCAGGGCATAAAGACAGGACAGGGTCCATTCCCAAACTAAAAGTTCTATGCACTAATGCACGTGGCAGAAGAAATAAAATAAGTGAATTAGATGTGTAAATTCAGCTAAAGGGGTATGATGTAGTGGCCATCACTGAGACCTGGCTACAAACAGGGCATGACTGGGAGATAAATATTTCAGGTTGTAAGGTCTTTAGAAAGGACAGGGAAATTGAAAACTGAGGGGTAGCAATATTGATAAGGGATACTATATACAGCATTAGAAAGGGGATATCAGTAAGGGTGAACAGGCAATAGAAATGCCAAGTGTAGAATTGTGGAATAGAAAAGGATGCAAGACATTGGGAGTTGTTTATCACTGATATCTGGAAGTCTATAAAGTAGCAGGATACATAAATGCGGAAATCAGAGAAGCTTGTTGCAAAAACACAGTAATTATAATGAGAGACTTTAATTTTCACACAGACTGAGGAAAGCAGAACAGCTCGAGTCCCAAAGGCAGTGAATTTCTTGTGTATCAGAATCATAGAAAATTTACGGCACAGAAGGAGGCCATTCGGCCCATCATGTCCGTGCCGGCTGAGAAACGAGCCACCCGACCTAATCCCACTTTCCAGCATTTGGTCCGTAGCCCTGCAGGTCACGGCTCTTCAGGTGCACATCCAGGTATTTTTTAAATGAGTTGAGGGTTTCTGCCTCTCCCACCCTCTCGGGCAGTGAGTTCCAGACCCCCACCACACTCTGGGTGAAAAAATTTCTCCTCAGCTCCCCTCTAATCCTTCTACCAATTACTTTGAATCTCTGACCCCTCTACTAAGGGAAATAGGTCCTTCCTATCCACTCTATCTAGGCCCCTCATAATTTTGTACACCTCAATCAAATCAAACCTCAGCCTCCTCTGTTCCAAGGAAAACAACCCCAGCCTATCCAATCTGTCGTCATAGCTAAAATTCTCCAGTCCTGGCAACATCCTCATAAATCTCCTCTGCACCCTCTCTAGTGCAATTACATCCTTCCTGTAATGTAGTGACCAGAACTGTACACAGTACTCAAGCTGTGGCCTAACTAGTGTTTTATACAGTTCCAGCATAACCTCCCTGCTCTTATATTCTAATAAAGGAAAGCATTCCATATGCCTTCTTAACCACCTTATCTACCTGTCCTGCTACCGTCAGGGATCTGTGGACATGCACTCCAAGGTCCCTCACTTCCTCTACACCTCTCAGTATCCTCCCATTTATTGTGTATTCCCTTGCCATCTTTGCTCTCCCCAAATGCATTACCTCACACTTCTCCGGATTGAACTCCATTTGCCACTTTTCTGCCCATCTGACCAGCCCATTGATATCTTCCTGCAGTCTACAGCTTTCCTCCTCACTATCAACCACACGGCCTATCTTTGTGTCATCCGCAGATTTCTTAATCATGCCCTCTACGTTTAAGTCCAAATCGTTAATGTATACCTCAAAAAGCAAAGGACTTAGTACTGAGCCCTGCGGAACCCCACTGGAAACAGCCTTCCAGTCGCAAAAACACCTGTCGACCATAACCCTTTGCTTCCTGCCACTGAGCCAATTTTGGATCCAATTTGTCACATTCCCTTGGATCCCCTGGGCCTTTACTTTTTTGACCAATCTGCCATGTGGGACCTTGTCAAAAGCCTTGCTAAAATCCATGTAGACTACATCAATTGCGCTACCCTCATCGATCCTCCTTGTCACCTCCTTGAAAAATTCAATCAAGTTAGTCAGACATGACCTCCCCTTAACAAATCCATGCTGACTGTCCTTGATTAATCCGTGCCTTTCTAAGTGACAGTTTATCCTGTCCCTCAGAATTGATTCCAATAATTTGCCCACCACCGAGGTTAGGCTGACTGGCCTGTAATTACTCGGTCTATCCTTCACTCCCTTTTTTTACAACAAAACAACGTTAGCAGTCCTCCAATTCTCCGGCACCATGCGGGACAGTTTTCTGGAACAGTATGTTCTTGAACCAACAAGAACATGCCATTTTAGATTTAATAATGAGTAATGAGTCTGAATTAGTCAATAATCTAACGGTAAGGGAACACCAAGCTAACAGTGACCATAATATGAGTGAATTCAATACAAGGTTTGAGGGGGAGAGGGTAAGTCACAAACCACGGATTTAAATTTAGGTAAGGCTGACTGTGGAGGGATGAGGCAGGAATTTACCACATTAGACTTTTTAAAAATTCATTCATGGGATGTGGGCGTCGCTGGCGAGGCTGGCATTTATTGCCCATCCCTAATTGCCCTTGAGAAGGTGGAGGTGAGCCATCGGCTTGAACCGCTGCAATCCGTGTGGTGAAGGTTCTCCCACAGTGCTGTTAGGAAGGGAGTGCCAGGATTTTGACCCAGCGACAATGAAGGAACGGCGATATATTTCCAAGTCAGGATGTTGTGTGACTTGGAGGGGAACGTGCAGGTGGTGTTGTTCCCATGTGCCTGTTGCCCTTGTCCTTCTAGGTGGTAGAGGTCGCGGGTTTGGGAGGTGCTGTCGAAGAACCCTTGGTGAGTTGCTGCAGTGCATCCTGTGGATGGTACACACTGCAGCCACTGTGCGCCAGTGGTGGAGGGAGTGAATGTTTAGGGTGGTGGATGGGGTGCCAATCAAGCGGGCTGCTTTGTCCTGGATGGTGTCGAGCTTCTTGAGTGTTGTTGGAGCTGCACTCATCCAGGCAAGTGGAGAGTATTCCATCACACTCCTGATTCGTGCCTTGCAGATGGTGGAAAGGCTTTGGGGAGTCAGGAGGTGAGTCACTTGCCACAGAATACCCAGCCTCTGACCTGCCCTTGTGACCACAGTATTTATGTGGCTGGTCCAATTTAGTTTCTGGTCAATGGTGACCCTCAGAATGTTGATGGCTGGGGATTCGGCGATGGTAATGCCTTGAATATCAAGGGGAGGTGGTTGGACTCTCTCTTGTTGGAGATGGTCACTGCCTGGCACTTGTCTGGCGCAAATGTTACTTGCCACTTATCAGCCCAAGCCTGGATGTTGTCCAGGTCTTGCTGCATGCGGGCTCGGACTGCTTCATTATCTGAGGGGTTGCGAATGGAACTGAACACTCTGCAATCATCAGCAAACATCCCCATTTCTGACCTTATGATGGAGGGAAGGTCATTGATGAAGCAGCTGAAGATGGTTGGGCCTCGGACACTGCCCTGAGGAACTCCTGCAGCAATGTCCTGGGGCTGAGATGATTGGCCTCCAACAACCACTACCATCTTCCTTTGTGCTAGGTATGACTCCAGCCACTGGAGAGTTTTCCCCGATTCCCATTGACTTCAATTTTACTAGGGCTCCTTGGTGCCACACTCGGTCAAATGTTGCCTTGATGTCAAGGGCAGTCACTCTCACCTCACCTCTGGAATTCAGCTCTTTTGTCCATGTTTGGACCAAGGCTGTTAAGAAGTCTGGAGCTGAGTGGTCCTGGCGGACTCCAAACTGAGCATCGGTGAGCAGGTTATTGGTGAGTAAGTGTTGCTTGATAGCACTGTTGACAACACCTTCCATCACTTTACTGATGATTGAGAGTAGACTGATGGGGTGGTAATTGGCCGGATTGGATTTGTCCTGCTTTTTGTGGACAGGACATACCTGGGCAATTTTCCACATTGTCGGGTAGATGCCAGTGTTGTAGCTGTACTGGAACAGCTTGGTTAGAGACATGGCTAGTTCTGGAGCACAAGTCTTCAGCACTACAGCCGGGATGCTGTTGGGGCCCATAGCCTTTGCTGTATCCAGTGCACTCAGCCGTTTCTTGATATTACATGAAGTGAATTGAATTGGCTGAAGACTGGCTTATGTGATGGTGGGGATATCGGGAGGAGGCCGAGATGGATCATCCACTCAGCACTTCTGGCTGAAGATAGTTGCAAACGCTTCAGCCTTGTCTTTTGCACTCACGTGCTGGACTCTGCCATCATTGAGGATGGGGATGTTCACAGAGCCTCCTCCTCCTGTTAGTTGTGTAATTGTCCACCACCATTCACAACTGGATGTGGCAGGACTGCAGAGCTTTGATCTGATCCATTGGTTGTGGGATCGCTTAGCTCTGTCTATAGTATGTTGCTTCCGCTGTTTAGCATGCATGTAGTCCTGTCTTGTAGCTTCACCAGGTTGGCACCTCATTTTTAGGTATGCCTGGTGCTGCTCCTGGCATGCTCTTCTACACTCCTCATTAAACCAGGGTTGATCCCCTGGCTTGTTGGTAATGGTAGAGTGAGGAATATGCCGGGCCATGAGGTTATAGATTGTGCTGGAATACAATTCTGCTGCTGCTGATGGCCCACAGCGCCTCATGGATTCCCAGTTTTGAGCTGCTAGATCAGTTCTGAATCTAAACCATTTAGCACGGTGATAGTGCCACACAACACGTTGGATGGTGTCCTCAGTGTGAAGACGGGACTTCATCTCCACAAGGACTGTGCGGTGGTCACTCCTACCAATACTGTCATGGACAGATGCATTTGCGACAAGTAGATTGGTGAGGACGAGGTCAAGTAGGTCTTTCCCTTGTGTTGGTTCGCTCACCACCTGCCGCAGGCCCAGTCTGGCAGCTATGTCCTTCAGGACTCGGCCAGCTCGGTCAGTAGTGGTGCTACTGAGCCACTCTTGGTGATGGACATTGAAGTCCCCCACCCAGAGTACATTCTGTGCCCTTGTTACCCTCAGTGCTTCCTCCAAGTGGTGCTCAACATGGAGGAGGACTGATTCATCAGCTGAGGGTGGGCGGTAGGTGGTAATCAGCAGGAGGTTTCCTTGCCCAGACTGGGCAGAACTATTAACGGATAAAACTACGGATGAAAAGTGGGAGGTGTTCGAAAAATATTTTTGGTAGAATGCAAGACCCCTAAAGGGCAAGAGCTCTACTTGTGTAATTAAACAACCTTGGTCAACAAGGGAAGTGAGAGATAGTATAAAACTAAAAGGGTTTCTACAAAGGCAAAGAACAGTAGAGATCCCGCAGACTGGGAGAGGAATAAAGAACAGCAAAAGGAAACAAAGAAAGTGGTAAGAGCTGCAAAAAGGGAATAAGAGAAAAAGCTTGAGGGATATCAAGGACAACACTAAAGGTTCTTACAAATAATATTAAGAGAAAGAGGGTGGCTAAAAGTAACGTGGGCCCTTTATTGGCAGACAAGAGAATAATGGAAATGGAAACCAGGAAATGGCAGACTTACTAAATAGCTACTTTGTTTCGGTCTTCACTGCCCTCACCCGTAGACCCCCCCCCCCCCGACCTCACCCGTAGACCCTCCCCCCCCCCCCCCGACCTCACCCGTAGACCCTCCCCCCCCCCCCCCCCCGACCTCACCCGTAGACCCTCCCCCCCCCCCCCTGACCTCACCCGTAGACCCTCCCCCCCCCCCGACCTCACCCGTAGACCCCCCCCCCCCGACCTCACCCGTAGACCCTCCCCCCCCCCCGACCTCACCCGTAGACCCTCCCTCCCCCCCCCGTAGACCCTCCCTCCCACCCCCACCCCCGGCCTCACCCGTAGACCCTCCCTCCCCCCCCCCGTAGACCCTCCCTCCCACCCCCACCCGTAGACCCTCCCCCCCCCACCCCCCGACCTCACCAGTAGACCCTCCCCCCCCCCGGCCTCACGCGTAGACCCTCCTCCCCCAGGTCTCACCCGTAGACCCTCCCCCCCCCCCCGACCTCACCTGTAGACCCTCCCCAACCCCCCCACCTTCCCCCGGCCTCACCCGTAGACCTCTCTTTTCCCCCCCCCCCACCCCCGGTCTCACCCATAGACCCCCCCCCCTCCCCGGCCTCACCCGTAGACCTCTCTCCTCCCCCGGCCTCACCTGTAGACCCTCCCTCCCCCCCCCCCCCCCGGCCTCACCTGTGGACCCTTCCCCCTCCCCCCGCCTCACCTTTAGGCCCTTGCCCAGAAGCAGGTCCAGCTTGTGTTGTAGGAATTCAGCGAATCGGCATCCAAGGCACGAGCCGGCAGCCTATTCTCGAGTTCCACTTTTCTTCGGGAGACATCTAACCCAGTTCTAGTGATACAACTTAACATTGAGACCCCTCGTCCTCCCCAACGGATTTAATTGGAACAAACTGTCAACTGAAACACAATCTAATCCCTTCATCATCTTATAAACCTCAATCAGATCACCCCTGAGCCGACACCTCTCTTTTAGCCTATCTTGATAACTAAGATGCTTTAAGCTGGGAATTAGTCCAGTTGCCCTCCTCTGCACCCCTTCCAAACCCTCAATATCACCCATCGTATGAGACGACCAAAACTGGACACAGAGAAACGTAATACTTCAACTGAGGCCTGACCAAGAACTTGTATAAGGTGAAAATAGTTTGCTTTCTCTTAGAGTCAATTGTCCTATAAATACCCCCAACACCCTATTGGCTCCAGCTATCACTTCACAGCATTGTTCATGAACCTTTAGCGATCTATGAACTAGAACACCCAGATCTCTTTCTCCACCTGCTTTAATGCTTTTCCCTGAAGGGTGTATGTATGTTGAGCATTTGTCCTGCCCACATGCACAACACTGCCCTTTTCTAAATTAAACATCATTCCCAGTCACCAGCCCAGTCCCCCAAACACATCAAGATCTGCCTGAAGCAGTCGAGCATCGTCTACAATCCTGACACTCGTACAGCTCTTGGTATCATCTGAAAACTTGCAGATCGTGCCCCAAACACCGACATCTAGATCATTAATAAAAAGTCAAGTACAACGGTCCCAATACCGATCCCTGTCTGGAACCCAAACTGAGCATCGGTGAGCAGGTTATTGGTGAGTAAGTGCCGCTTGATAGCACTGTCGACGACACCTTCCATCACTTTGCTGATGATTGAGAGTAGACTGATGGGGCGGTAATTGGCCGGATTGGATTTGTCCTGCTTTTTGTGGATAGGACATACCTGGGCAATTTTCCACATTGTCGGGTAGATGCCAGTGTTGTAGCTGTACTGGAACAGCTTGGCTAGAGGTGCAGCTAGTTCTGGAGCACAAGTCTTCAGCACTACAGCTGAGATGTTGTCGGGGCCCATAGCCTTTGTTGTACCCAGTGCACTCAGCTGTTTCTTGATATCATGTGAAGTGAATCGAATTGGCTGAAGACCGGCTTCTGTGATGGTGGGGATATCGGGAGGAGGCCGAGATGGATCATCCACTCGGTATTTCTGGCTGAAGATGGTTGCAAACGCTTCAGCCTTGTCTTTTGCGCTCACGTGCTGGACTCCGCCATCATTGAGGACGGGGATGTTTACAGAGTCTCCTCCTCCCGTTAGTTGTTTAGCTGTTCACTACCATTCACCATACCCACCTTGGTTCTGTATCCCTTAATACCCTTGCCTAACAAAAATCTATCAATCTCAGTTTTAACATTTTCAATTAACCCCCAGCCTCAACAGCATTTTTGGGGGGGGGGGGGGGGGAGGAAAGAGTTTCCAAATTTCCACTACCCTTTGTGTGAAGAAGTAATTCCTGACATCACCCCTTAAAGGCGCTATATAAATGCGAGTTGTTGTTGTTCTGGACTCCCCCAGCAGAGGCAATAGTTTCTCTCTATTTACCCTCTCAATTCCTTTACTTATCTTAAACACCCCAATTAGATCACCCCTTTACTGGAGGGAATACAAGCCCAGTCTATGCAACCTCACCTCATAGTTTAACCCTTTAAGCCCTGGTATCATTCTGATGAATCTGCCCCTTCCAAGGCCAATATATCCTTCCTGAGGTGCGGTGCCCAGAACTGGACGCAGTCTCTCCAGATGGGGTCTAACCAGAGCTCTGTCCAGCTGTAACATCGCTTCCTCCCCTTTGTATTCCAACCCCCCTTGAGATGAAGGCCAACATTGCATTGGCCTTTTAAATTATTTTTTGTACCTGCCAACCAACTTTTAGTGATTTCTGTACTTGATGCTATAGGAGACTGCTCACTCCATCCTCCATAGCAGCAGCCTGAGCACCAATGGAGGACATACAGACTGCTCTGAGGACCTTTGCAGACCTGCTTGGACCTACCACATGCTCCAGCATTACGCGAACCCGTGGGACACAGACCCCCATGGGATTAGACGCTGTTGGGCCAAGAAAACTAAAAGAGACAAAGCTGAAGGAAGTCAAATTTAAAGTTCTACCATTATTGTGATGAATGACTTTAGTAAACTAGGTTCTCAAAGTATGAGAAAAATAGTTTGGTCGGAACAAAGAGGATGCGTAAGGAAGCAGGAACAAAAAGTGAACTGTGCAGAACTTGCAAAAGATGCAACGTTCACATTGCAGATTGAAAGACAGAAAGTGAGAGTGTGAGACAGAGAGAGAGACTGGAAGAGAGTGAGAGTGTGACAGAGAGGGAAAAAGAAACAGAGAGGGTGAGAGAGGCAAAGAGAGAGACGGGGAGAGAGAGAGAAAATCAGATAATTTCAGATGAGGATTCAACTTTAAACTGATGTTACACTATTTTTTGGGCAGTTCATAAAACTTTTTACGAATATCATATGCTTGAATAGAGAAGGCACATGATGCTATACAAACTATAAAACATTGCATTCAATGAAGTTCTCAATCTGTGCTGAGGTTATATTAAGCTGAACCCAACTAAGGCTGTGTGATTAAAGTAGAACTGAGTAATTTGATATTAGTTGCACCCAAAGCAAAATACCGCAGATGCTGGAAATCTGAAATAGAAACAGAAAATGCTAAAAAAGCTCAAAGGTCTTTGACCTGAAATGTTAACGGTTTCTTCCTCCACAGATGCTGCCTGACTTGCTGATATTACTTGAACCCTGTGACTGTTGTGAGTGTTACTGTTCTAACTCAGACTAGGAGTACTATTCCTGGTATTCAGATTGCTAATCGCTGTGCGCACAGAACTGGGAAAATAGTGAGAGATACAGCTAGGTGCAGCTGTTCATTTCTTGATCTCTGGTATTCCAAGAGTTTCCCCCCAATGCTGCATTTTATGCTGGCTATTTACAAAATATTTTATTCTTGGGGTTGGTGGGTTGGTCCATTAACCTATATGGTAAATTGCAACACATTTCCTACATTGATTGTTGACACTTTAATGTGGGGATTTCTCAGCCAATCACCCCTATCTTAAGGGGGCCTTGGGTTCAGGAATTGGTGGGGGTTTGGTAATGAGGCTGACAATCATATTCCCACAATTAAAAGGAACCAAACAGATTGAGAAAGCAGGCTGGTGCATGCTGGGCTAATGCTCCTTTTTCTTTCTCTTGCCCCTCGAGTTTTTTTCCTCATTCCAGTTGCCAGTGATGTAGCTCAGTGAGGAAGTAGGGGGACTCCAAAGGGACAAGTTTCTCTACGTATCCCCCCATGGAATTATTTTTTGCAGGGAGGGGGTGGGGATGGGGAAAGAGGAGGGAGGAGGAGGGAAGGGGAGGACTGGAGGGAAGATGAAAAAGGAAACAAAAAAGCACATCAAAAGAAAATCATCATCTCCATCAGCCATTCTAATGGTCTATATAAATCCAGAAGAACATCAGAAAAATGCTTAAGATTGATGTACTGCTACTAAACAATAGAAGATTAACAGAGAATACTAGAAGGTCTAAGATAGGTTTACAGTGCATGTGTGTAAACGCATGAAGTGTGGTAAATAAGGTTGGTGAGCTACAAGTGCAAATAGCCACATGGGAATATGATGTTGTGGCGATAACGGATTGAGTAGTAAATATTCCTGGATACAAGGCGTTCAAGAAAAAGAGGGGGCGGGGGTTGCAGTATTAAGGAGAATATTGTAGTGCTGGAGAGCGAGGGTGTCCTTGAGGGGTCAAAGACAGAATCTATTTGGTTAGAGTTGAGAAACAATAGAGGTGCCATTACACTACTGGGTGTATTCTATAGGCCACCAAGTAGTGGGAAGGATATACAGAGGTGCAAATTTGCAAGGAAATTACAGAGGGGTGCAAAAGCCACAGAGCAGTGATAACTGGGGACTTCAACTTTCCTAATATAGGCTGGGATAGTAATAGTGTAAACAGCAAAGAGGAGGAGGAATTTTTGAAGTATGTTCAGGAGACCTTGATCAGTTTCCGGCCCAATGAGGAAGGAGGCATTGCTGGATCTGGTTCTGGGGAATGAGGTGGGTTAAGTGGAGCAAGTGACAGTGGTGGAAGTGATCATAGTATCATAAGGTTTAGATTAGTTATGGAAAAGGACAAGGAGCAATCTAGAATAAAAACTTAATTGGAGGAGGGCCAATTTCAATGGGTAGAGAACGGATCTGGCCCAGGTAAATTGGAATCAAAGATTGGCAGGCAAAACTGTAATTGAACAATGGATAGCTTTTAAAGAGGAGATGGTTCAGGTACAGTCAAGGTATATTCCCACAAGGGGGAAAGTTAGGGCAATCAAAGCCAGAGCTCCCTGGATGATGAGAGAGAGAGTAAGATGAAGCAGAAAAAAGCGGCGTATGACAGATGTCAGGTTGATAACACAAGAGAGAACCAGACTGAATATAGAAAGTTCAGAGGGGAAGTGAAAAAGGAAATAGGAGGGGCAAAGAGAGAGTATGAGAATAGATCGGCGGCCAACATAAAAGGGAATCCAAAAGTCTTCTATAGGCATATAAATAGTAAATGGGAAGTAAGAGGAGGGGTGGGACCGATTAAGGACCAAAAAGGAGATCTACGCATGGAGGCAGAGGGCATGGCTGAGGTACTAAATGAACACTTTGCATCTGTTTTTACCAAGGAAGAAGATGCTGCCAAAGTCATGGTAAAAGAGGAGGTAGTTGAGATATTGGCTGGGCTAAAAATTGATAAACATGAGGTACTAGAAAGGCAGGCGGTACTTGGCTGGCTAGTTGGATCCAAAATTAGCTCAGCGGCAGGAAGCAAAGGGTAATGGTTGACGGGTGTTTTTGCGACTGGAAAGCTGTTTCCAGTGGGGTCCCGCAGGCTCAGTACTGGGTCCCTTGCTTTTTGTGATATATTTTAATGATTTGGACTGGAATGTGGGGGGGTGGGGGTGGTGCTTGATCAAGAAGTTTGCAGATGATACAAAAATTGGCCGTGTGTTTGATAGTGAAGAGGAAAGCTGTAGACTGCAGGAAGATATCAATGGACTGGTCAGATGGGCAGAAAAGTGGCAAATAGAATTCAATCCAGGGAAGTGTGAGATAATGCATTTGGGGAGGGCAAACAAGGCAAGGGAAGGGAATACACAATAAATGGGAGGTGTAGAGGAACAAAGGGACCTTGGCGTTCACATCCAGATCCCTGAAGGTAGCAGGATAGGTAGGTAAGGTAGTTAAAAAGGCATTTGAGATACTTTCCTTTACTAGCCGAGGCATAGAATAAGAGCAGGGAGGTTACACTGGAACTGTATAAAACACTAATTAGGCCACAGCTTGAGTACTGAGCACAGTTCTGGTCACCACATTACAGGAAGGATGTAATTGCACTAGAGAGGGTGCAGAGGAGATTTACGAGGATGTTGCCAGGGCTGGAGAATTTGAGCTATGAGAAAAGATTGGATAGGCTGGGGTTGTTTTCTTTGGAACAAAGGAGGGCGAGGGGAGATTTAATTGAGGTATACAAAATTATGACGGGACTAGAGTGGATAGGGAGGACCTATTTCCCTTAGCGGAGGGGTCAGTGACCAGGGGGCATAGATTTAAAGTAATTGGTAGAAGGATTAGAGGGGAGCTGAGGAGAAATATTTTCACCCAGAGGGTGGTGGGGGTCTGGAACTCACTGTCTGAAAGGGTGGTAGAGGCAGAAACCCTCAACTCATTTAAAAGTTACCTGGATGAGCACTTGAAGTGCCGTAACCAACAGGGATACGGACCAAGCGTTGGAAAGTGGGATTAAGCTGGATAGCTCTTTATCGGCCGGCATGGACACGATGGGTCGAATGGCCTCCTTCTGTGCCGTAACTGCTAATGATTCTATGATTAAAGTAGATAAGTCATCCGGTCCGGATGGGATGCATCCTAAGTTGCTGAGGGGAGTAAGGGTGGAAATTGCACAGGTGCTGGCCATAATCTTCCAAACATCCTTAAATACGGGGGTGGTGCCAGAGACTGGAGAATTGCAAATGTTACACCCTTGTTCAAAAAGAAGTGTAAGGATAAACCCGGCAACTACAGGCCAGTCAGTTTAACCTCGGTGATGAGGAAGCTTTTAGAAACGATAATCCGGGACAAAATTAATAGTCACTTAGACATTTTGGATTAAGAAAGAAAAGCCAGCATGGATTTGTTAAAGGCAAATTGTGTTTAACTAACTTGATTGAGTTTTTTGATGAGGTAACAGAGAGGGTTAATGAGGGCAATCTGGTTGATGTTGTGCATATGGACTTTCAAAAGGTGTTTGATAAAGTGCCCTTACAAAGAGCCGGCACGGGCTCGATGGGCCAAATGGCCTCCTTCTGTACTGTAACCATTTTAAGACATACAGAAGAAATATTGACAGTGTATATCTGTATATACAAAACTGGTGCCTGAGTGTGCTTTCTAAGCCGAAGATCTGGCCAACAGTGAACTCCAATTCCATCAGCCTTCTGTGGGACACTGGTTATCGCAACATTGGATCAGCTTTCTCAGAGCTTGATCTTTGAAGGCCTTGTCTTCTCCTTTGAGGATTGAGGTTCGTTCTAGAGCCTTCAGCTTGGCGTAATAGTCTGAGTCATCGAGGGTCTCCGAGACACACCAACTGATCAATGCCCAGCCCCCGCTCAGCATCCATCTCTCCAGCCCCACCTCAAGCGTCAACCCCACCCCCCAGCATCGACCTCCCCCCCCCGGTGCTAGGGACATGGTGCTCAGGTTGGTGAGTGAGGGCCCCGCGGGTGATGAAGAGAAGGAGGCAGCGGACCCACTGCAAGAATGGGGGCAGAGTGACACCGAAGGCCCGCGGAGTAGCGGCATTCAGGAAGCGCCGGTCAGGGGCCGAGTCCAGCCGCAGCACAGTCAGGCTAGCACAACACACCGCCAGTCTCCCACTCCAGCCGGACCCCGCAGCGCCAGCCGATGAGGAATGAGTACCGCCCTGATTGAGGTTGAGCAGAGACTCTCCTGGCCTCCGAGACTCGCTCCCACTCTCCCATGCTGCCGGCGGATAGGGTTAAAGGATGAGAGCGCAGCCCCTCCCCCCCCAGAGACAGGCTGGCCACTCATGGCCAGGGGGCATTTGAAGTACAATAAACCCCCTGCCCATCCTCTCCTATCCCCTGTGCAAATCAGGTACAGCTAGCGATGCCCCAGCAGCTTGCAGAGCCTTGGGGCGGGGGGGGGTCACGGGCAGAGTATTGAGAACTTGCATTTATATAGCACCTTCCATGGAGGTTAGACCCCCGGTCTTCTTCAAAATAGTGCCATGGGATCTTTACATCCACCTGAGGGGCCCCAGCTTATTTTGTCTCATCCAAAAGACAGCAGTCCCTCGGTGAGAAGGAGAGGGAGGGAGAAGGCGCCTTTCACAACCTCAGAACACTCCAAAGTGCTTCACAGTCAATGAAGTATTTTTGTGATAATGACCCAATAAGCTGTTTTAATTATGTTGGTTGGGGGATAAATATTGGGCAGGACACCGGAGAGAATTCCCTGCTCTTCTTGAAATAGTGTCAGGGGATGTTTTACATCCACCCGAGGGGGCAGACAGGGCCTCAGTTTAATGTCAACAACTTGCATTTATAAAGTGCCTTTAACATAGTAAAACCATCCCTCGGCGCTTCACAGGAGCGATTATCAGTGCCCCTCCGACAGTGCGGCCCCCCCCTCCGGGACTGCACTGAGAGTGTCAGCCTAGATAACGTGCTCAACTCTGGAGTGGGCTTGAATCCACAACCTTCTGACTACAGCTAACCCAGAGGGAGGATACCTTACAACCCAATTCCTTGTGATACAGTTAGGGACTAGGAAGGGAAATTGAACCAGTCTCAGTGTTTATTCTCGGCCCCTGAATAGTAGAGATAGAATAGAGGGTGAGATACACAGACAGTTCAGAGAGATGAGATAATATTGGGTGATTCTAACCAGCCCAAGATAGACACTTTCAGAATTCAGGACTGCTTCCTTGCTCAGTCTGTTTTCTGGTCCAACAAGGAAGCGGCACTGCCTGATTTCCCAGAACTAAATGCAGTAGGAGAACAACTGAGAAACTGTGAGCCCAGTATAGTTAGGGTCAACATCAGGACAGGAAAGGAAAATGCAGGGTCAAAAATAAGGGTGCTGGATTGGAAAAGACAAAATTCAGTGAGATGAAAGGATCTGGCCCAAATTAACTGGGCAGAAAAGTTAGAAAGGTGGTTGACAGATCAGCAGTAGGAACCCTTCAAATAGGAGATAGACAGAAGACAAAATAAACATATCCCTTTAAAGGTGAAAAGATGCTGTATCAAAGTGTAGAGTTCCATGGATAGAGAAACTCATATTTAAAAGGGAGGTATTTGATAAAGTTAGAGCCCCCCATACTAAGGATAATCATGAGCAATGAGGAATGTGGAAAGGGAGATTAGGGCTGAAAACAAAATGTTTCTTCTTAACCATAAGGGCTTTTCTAAGCTTATAAAAATTAACAATGGTTAAGAGATTTTCTGACTATTTGATTGTGGTGGACAATCAGGATCGATATGGTTTAAAATTCTAATATCTCCAAATGTGAAATTTGTAATAAAGAATTATTTTTTCTCCCTTCTCTACGTTCCTCCAACTCTTTCTTTTTATACACTCCCTTCACCCCCACCATTGGCAGCTGTGCCTTCAATTGTCCAGGCCCTAAGCTCTGGAATTCCCTCCTTAATCCTCTCTGCCTCACTCTCCTCCTTAAAGCCTATCTCTTTGACCAAGCTTTTAGTCACCCCTAATATCTCCTTATGGGCTCGGTATCAGTTTTTGTCTGATTACGCTTCTGTGAAGCGCCTAGGGACGTTTTATATTAAAGGCGCTATATAAATGCAAGTTGTTTTTTAAAAATGAAAACCATCTCCAATGTTTGAAAGCCGGGGGGGGGGGGGGGGGGGGGAAGAAGAGAGAAAGAGATGAGATGGGAGAAAGCAGAGATGTGATGGGATAGAGGGGAAAGAGATAGGAGAGATGAAATGGGGGAAGAGACAGGTAATTTATAGATGAGATGATTAGAGGGACATAAAAGGACAGATGAGAGGAGACAGAGGTGGGAAACCAGAGGAAGAGATGGGAAAGAGTGTGTGGGAGAGTCCACCCTCCCTGTGGCCTGTATTGCTGGAGGGCTTCCCACCCTGCCTGCCCCAGAACCATCAAAATATTGGCTAGGGGAGTTGCAGAAAGCCTACAAACGATGGAAACTGGGCAAGGTCACAACTGATAGTAAGACTAGGGATGCGGGTGGGGGCGGGGGGCGCTGTCGAGATGAAAAATCAGCCAGCGAGCTACAAAAGGAGTAAAATCCGCAGTTGAGCAAACACATCCTCCTCAGACACAGCAAAAGAATAGTCCTTAAGTTTTGATTTAATCCAAATATCACATTTCAGTTTTAATTTTCCTATACAATTCAGCAAAAGGATCACATTTTAGCCATTTGATAAGTAAATCAGTTAACACCACCAGTGGTAACGTGTAAATCAGTTAACAGTTAATGTAACAAAACAAAGCAAAACCCTCCTCACAAAGGGCTGCCCATATTTTAACTTTTAACTACACAGTTAACTTTGAATTTGTTGCTCAATTTTCAATCATTCTCCCTGGATAGGTAGAGTGCCACAAAGGTACTGAACCTGTAGTCATAGTCACTGAGCAGGCAGTGCAGGGAATTCAAGGCAGCTAAGGAGATGATTCACACATTTACACAACAATTTCCTACTTTCATTACAACCGACGAGTTTATTGTTTCACTCAATTCATTCAACGATTTATAGTTTTAAGTGCAATTTTAGAACTGAACAGTGTGCGCATGTGACATTTTGTTTCTTTTTAAACTTCAGTGTAATTAGCTTATTATGAACTGAGTTCTCTTCAGTTGATTTGTGCGGCTTACATATTATGACCAGAAGATCAGGTCCCACATCAGTTTTGGTTCCCCACAGAGATTAAGAGTGGAGGATACAGCAGGAGGGGGAGGCAGACAACGTTGGGGTAGATTTTGAACTCACTGCCCAGGTGTAAAACTGGCGATGTGGATTGGCCGCCAGTTACTGACACTAATTTCCATTGAAAATCAGGCGCTTTCTATAACAGTCGGCAAGTTTAAAATCTACCCCGAGGAATGCAGAGCACAGGAGTGAGGTCTGTCTGACAACTACCATACCGACATGGCTGTTGTGGTTTAGGTGGATGAGATTTATCCAGTTTACCCGACTGTCTGGACTCACACCACATTGCTCTAAATGGAGTGCAATTGGTATTTATATTTAAAACACTTTCACCTTTGATTTTTTGAAGTATTTTTCTTCTTTTTAAAAAAAAATTTGATGTCCGCCCTGATCCAGGTGGGGGGATTGGCCAGAGACTTGCTCGCTCAACATGACACTGGATTTTCCCCCATCTGCACGGGGAGCACTCTTTGTTGCTGCTGGAAATCTGCGTGTGAGATCAGCAGCTTGTAGTATGTGAATCACAGGCACAAGCCTGCATCCCATCAGCACCTGGTGCCACTACACACCATCAGCACATTAAACACTGGATTAACAGGTCACACTGAAACCATTTTCTAAATGGCAATAATTTAACTGTACAGTTAACCCTGCAATTACATACAGTTCTACAAAATAATTATACACAACCGGAGAAAAAAAATAAAATCATAAATATTCCTAGCAAAGGAGACAATCCTCATTTAAGGATCCCGATAATTACTGATTGGGAATAACCAGCCTACCTCATGCAGTCTGACTGAGGCAGGGACCAAGATGTACACATGGGTAAATAGCTCTGCAACATTAACACAGTTAATTCATCATGCACTTCACACAACTAAAAGGCTCTAGTTTGCATCCATGAAGTAAATAACTACACAAACCTCACATTTTAAAAAAAAAGCCTGGCGTTTAAGAGCAGCTTTCATTAAAGAACAGTTTCCATGGAAATGGTTCCTGAATATAACTCCGCTTCTGCTATTTATATTTTTATACTGGGCTACACTGGGTAACTATGTGAAGATTCGCTCTAGTGCGGTTCCTTAAGCCACATGTTGGGTGGACTGTATCAGCGCAAGTGACTACTGGCCTGGAGAAGGGGCCGAGAGTCAGTCCACCTGTAACCCTAGTTTACATTTCCTGGCACACAGCAATCGTCACCATCAGCTACAACCCAACCAAGGGACATCTTGGTGCTTCCAGTGACACTGCTGTTTTATTTATTTTGTGGCGAGCATACCGTTGGAGATGGCTGAGAGATCAAACTCGGGCCATTGATGAACCCTGGGTTGCATTTGCAGGTAGATGTTATACATCTTTCTTTCAGGCCACTTGGTTTCAATTTCCCTCCAGTAATGGGGAAATCCTTGAGAATAAACAAAGCACATGGGGTTGTACTCAGGCAAAGACCACTTTTAGTAAGCGACGGTCGTTTAGCACAGCTTGCAAATTAATCCATGTAAACTGCATCAACCACACATTAAGCTTGGGAAAAAAATCTTACTTTAAAGAACAAAGATAGTTTAGCAAAAGCTCTCTTTCAAGTCAATTCACTTTGCAGTATTTTAATATAAAAAACCCCCCAGAGAATGCTGAACAGCATGTTAGTTACATCGAGAAAAAAAAGACAGGACCCTTCCTCAATACTGAAAACGAGATGAATCAGCAGATCAACAGAAAAACAGCATGTATTCCAGTCACTGAGAGGAAATCAACAGGATGAATGACATGCAGAAAAGAGGAGATTGTTCGATGATACAGGACCATCTCAGTTGGAAATCCCCATTTCCCTGAGATGATATTTTGTATCAGGTACAAGTTGAAATGATATTTTAGATCATCTAACAAACTCCCACTTTTAAGAAGGTTGCAAGTCAGTTAACCCTTTAATTTCCACTGTCTGACTGCAGCATCTGCTGTTTTCCCCACGCCTTTTTCAGATTCTATCAATAAGCTGGTTTTTCAGTTTTGAAGGGTTCGATCTGGAACGATAATCTCTCTTTTATTCTCTACAGATGCTGACTGACCCGCTGCGTTGTTTCAGAATGCCAGTGTTTTACTTTCCATGCAGTATTTTATACAACCTTTCTGATCTCCTTCCCCCCCACTCTGATGGGGCAGGACCACCTGGGACATGGAGTTTGAACTGTCACTAATACTCCTGCAGCACTGGCCAGTTGCTACTACATTTTCCTCTCTCTTTCATGACAAGTTGCAGTGAACAATGCGAGACCAGCTGGACCCACCCACTGCAGCCCATGTTGCGACGACCCCAGCGCTGCCCTGCGGATTATATCACTCTGACCATTAATTGTGCTTACACCAGGAAATCAAATTCCTTCCTTCATGGTGTTGAATTCAGTCATCTTCAAGCATTGAGTTTAAGTTTATTCTGATGTGAAATCAAAAAATAAAACTTGAAATAAATAAAAATTGCTAAGTTGTAAATAAAAATGTTTAAGTGTCTTAAATTTCTTACTGTTAGAACATTAAGAATGCTACAATTGTCAGTCATTAAATATTTCCAGCACTGTTACAGGGACACATATGCTCTCTCTCTCTCCCCCCCAAATACATTGTGATTGTTAAATATCTAAAAGCTACAATTACTGATTGTAATAGTACGGAGCGAGGAATTAACGACGGTAATAGTACGGAGCGAGGAATTAACGACGGTAATAGTACGGAGCGAGGAATTAACGACGGTAATAGTACGGAGCGAGGAATTAACGACGGTAATAGTACGGAGCGAGGAATTAACGACGGTAATAGTACGGAGCGAGGAATTAACGACGGTAATAGTACGGAGCGAGAAATTAACGACGGTAATAGTACGGAGCGAGGAATTAACGACGGTAATAGTACGGAGCGAGGAATTAACGACGGTAATAGTACGGAGCGAGGAATTAACGACGGTAATAGTACGGAGCGAGAAATTAACGACGGTAATAGTACGGAGCGAGGAATTAACGACGGTAATAGTACGGAGCGAGGAATGTGGTACAAACCAGTGGACATTCCTCCGTTAAGTGGCGGTTATTTCAGCCTTATCGTGACATTTCTAGGTTGCTCCAATGCTTTTGTTGACTGATTGCAGGGTAACCCAATAACATTTACTGGAGTTTTAAACTTTGTAATGGAAAGCTCCTCGACAACAAAAGGAAGTGGCAGTCGTGGGTTTTTAATTAAAAAACTATTGACCAGCTCTAAGATTTTAACATATTTCCCAGCTGCTGAGAGGTTTCAGCTTGTAACTGTCCCAGGACATCCTGTGCGAGGGGAACTTCCATCAATATCCACCACAACCTAATGTACTGCGTCCTCACCAAAATTCTCTGTAGGCACTTGACCAAATGAGGGAGGCATATCCCACTCAGAATTAAGTATTGGAATGGCCATAAACAAGAAGGGAGAAGTAAGTGACAAAGCTTTTTCATTTCTAATAACTAAGACGGTGACTTCCTTTTTGAGTGATGAAATCGCAATTCATACCGGAGTTCCATGTCAAATATCAACTTCCATTTTATGCAACGCGATTACCCAAACAGAATTTTTATGGAGTCAATACTTTGGGAATGTGTCCAAGAAATTCCAAATACCTATCTTTTTGGTGGCAGTTAGTAGTTAACATGGTACGCTGGGAGTAGGAAGGCTCATTCTGTGTTTAATTACAGCATCTGCCTCTGTCCCAGTGTAGTAATAAATGGTCAGTGAGGTTCCAGGTGGGTCACTGATAGGGCCCCACTGGAATGCTTTTTTGGACACACTCCCTTCATGAGCACCAAAACAAGAGCCCCCACAAATAGTACCAGAACTTTACAAATAAATATTTTACCAATGCCCTGAGCAATAAAATGAAAGATTAAATGATCATTAGGCTGCCTGGTCAATTCACAAAGACCACTGATCACAGGAATCCCTGCTGGAAATGGGAATCCTGCGCCTCTAACGGAAAACATCAGACCCGTTCCTCTTCATTCTTAAAGCAAAGAGCTGTAAAAACAAGTGAGCATCAGATAAAAATGATCAGATTCAATGAGAAAGTAAAGTGAAAAAAAACAAGGCAACATTCACTGAGTGCAGAATCATTAACTGGTCTTCTCCCCTGACACATCTGCTGTGCATTTCCACCACTCACTCTCTGATATCACTTCACTGTTAATTGGGCCTTGCTCCCATCATTGACTAAATGCTGCCCCGCTCGAGAACCAATGACCAGGCTGGATCAGATCAAGTCTAAAATCTAATTCATCATCAAATCAGCTTATTATGAATTAACTCAAAACAATTACCTTCAAAATTGCAGCTTTAGCAGAATCCACTAACATAAAATTCTCAATTGCAGCATCTCCCTCAGGCTGGAGAGTCTGAATCTTTTAGACCACTGTCATCGTTGCTGTAGAACATATCAACAAAAGCTGTTGGGTAATGGATCCCCTGCAGGTTGGGACTGGTCCGCTCACTGTTCCAGTAATGGGGACCCTGCAGGTTGGGACTAGTTTGCTCTCTGTTCCAGTAATGGGGACCCTGCAGGTTGGGACTAGTTTGCTCTCTGTTCCAGTAGTGGGGACCCTGCAGGTTGGGACTAGTTTGCTCTCTGTTCCAGTAGTGGGGACCCTGCAGGTTGGGACTAGTTTGATTGAATTTTTTGAGGGGGTGACTAGGCGTGTGGATGAGGGTAACGCAGTGGATGTGGTATACATGGATTTCAGTAAGGCCTTTGATAAAGTCCCGCACAGGAGACTGGTCAAGAAGGTACGAGCCCATGGAGTCCAGGGTGCCTTGGCACTTTGGATACAAAACTGGCTTAGTGGCAGAAGGCAGAGGGTGATGGTCGAAGGTTGTTTTTGTGACTGGAAGCTTGTGGCCAGTGGGGTACCACAGGGATCTGTGCTGGGGCCCTTGCTGTTTGTGGTCTACATTAACGACTTGGATATGAATGTAAAAGGTATGATCAGTAAGTTCGCTGATGATACAAAAATTGGTAGGGTGGTAAATAGCGAGGAGGATAGCCTCAGTCTGCAGGACGATATAGATGGGTTGGTCAGATGGGCGGAACAGTGGCAAATGGAATTTAACCCGGAAAAGTGCGAGGTGATGCACTTTGGAGGGACTAACAAGGCAAGGGAATACACAATGAATGGGAAGACCCTAAGCAAGACAGAGGGTCAGAGGGATCTTGGTGTGCAAGTTCACAGATCCCTGAAGGCGGCGGAACAGGTAGATAAGGTGGTAAAGAAGGCATACGGGATACTTGCCTTTATTTGCCGAGGCATAGAATATAAGAGCAAGGAGGTTATGATGGAGCTGTATAAAACACTGGTTAGGCCACAGCTGGAGTACTGTGTGCAGTTCTGGTCGCCGCACTACAGGAAGGATGTGATCGCTTTGGAGAGGGTGCAGAGGAGATTCACCAGGATGTTACCAGGGCTGGAGCGCTTCAGCTATGAAGAGAGACTGGGAAGATTGGGTTTGTTTTCCTTGGAGCAGAGGAGGCTGAGGGGGGACATGATTGAGGTGTACAAAATTATGAGGGGCATAGATAGGATGGATACTAAGGAGCTTTTTCCCTTCGTTGAGGGTTCTATAACAAGGGGGCATAGATTCAAGGTAAAAGGCGGGAGGTTTAGAGGGGATTTGAGAAAGAACTTTTTCACCCAGAGGGTGGTTGGAGTCTGGAACTCACTGCCTGAGAGGGTTGTGGAGGCAGGAACCCTCACAACATTCAAGAAGCATCTGGATGAGCACTTGAAATGCCATAGCATACAAGGCTACGGACCAAATGCTGGAATATGGGATTAGATTAGACTGGGCTTGATGGCCGGCGCGGACACGATGGGCCGAAGGGCCTCTATCCGTGCTGTATAACTCTATGACTCTAGTTTGCTCTTTGTTCCAGTAGTGGGGACCCTGCAGGTTGGGACTAGTTTGCTCTTTGTTCCAGTAGTGGGGACCCTGCAGGTTGGGACTAGTTTGCTCTTTGTTCCAGTAGTGGGGACCCTGCAGGTTGGGACTAGTTTGCTCTTTGTTCCAGTAGTGGGGACCCTGCAGGTTGGGACTAGTCTGCTCTCTGTTCCAGTAGTGGGGACCCTGCAGGTTGGGACTAGTCTGCTCTCTGTTCCAGTAGTGGGGACCCTGCAGGTTGGGACTAGTTTGCTCTCTGTTCCAGTAGTGGGGACCCTGCAGGTTGGGACTAGTCTGCTCTCTGTTCCAGTAGTGGGGACCCTGCAGGTTGGGACTAGTTTGCTCTCTGTTCCAGTAGTGGGGACCCTGCAGGTTGGGACTAGTTTGCTCTTTGTTCCAGTAGTGGGGACCCTGCAGGTTGGGACTAGTTTGCTCTCTGTTCCAGTAGTGGGGACCCTGCAGGTTGGGACTAGTCCAGTTGATAGACTGCACCATCAACACTGTAGCACTCAATCGGTACTGCACTGGAGCCTCAACCTGAACTATGTATTCAAATGCTGGGGTGGGGCTGGAACACACAACCTTCTGGCACAGAGATGAGGTTCTGGAGCTTCCTTGGAGCTAACGGCCATACTGCTTTATCTACAGGACAAGGGGAAATTGAACAGAAAGAGCAGCAATGTTGACCATTTGAAAAATCCCAGCACCCCAACCTCTCTACAAATTCCACTGAAAAGATTATAATGCTGAGATTTTAATCATTCGAAACAGAGCACATCACCATTCCTGTCATAATCAGCCTTCTCGCTGTTTGCTGACTATGGGCACTAATGAGTTAGCTTGAGTCAATGTGACAAAATTCTTTGGAACCATTTAATCTTTAAAAGTAAGGAGGAAGGTAAAACTTGCCCCTTTAAAAGGGGTGCTATCTTCATGGAGAAATGGTTTGCAAATCTTTACTAGTACAGAACAAAAAGATATCAAAGATTGAACATGTTAGAACGCACAACAGGTCAATCAGCTTCTAAAGAGAAAGGATATTTTGGGTGTAACCCTTCATCAGACTGGCTCTGTCCGTTATCATTTCAGATTTTCAGCATTCATTTTTTCTTTTTATCCCTGTGCACTGATTTGATTACAATAAATTACACCACTGGTGCAGTGTCAATGGGCACATGCTCCTATCCACCCTTAGTTATAAATCTCTAAACAGGATATCCATGCAGACAATGCCCCTTTAACTGAGACAATCCCAGCTATTCTGTTTTTTCCTGAGCACTGTAAGAAAAGGAGAACCCATGTACGATGCACAACTGGCCATCAGGTAAATCCCAACACAGCTGCCCATTGAGATAGATTTCCTTAATGCTAGATTCCCCCCCACATTGCCACAGAATTCTCAGATCCTCAATAAACATTGCTGAGTGAACAGAAGAGGGGGAATAGCAGTAATTTTACTCAAAGTTCCCAAGTTTCCCATGCCATGCTGCTCCCCTGGCCAAGAGAACAGGCAGGAGACATGTTTCCAGCCCTCTCAGCAGCCTTCTTTCACTGGCTACTGAAAATAGCAAGGAAAACCCTGGAGGGTTCATCCTCCAATAGTCCTTGCCTCCCTCTGCTGAGTGCCTGATATCCGGTAGGGTGGCCAAGTTCAGGTATTCGCTGTGGGGGTTAATGGCTTGCTTGGGCCCACATCCTACTAGTAAGTGGCATAGTAGTGAGATGTATGACCCTGGACTATTCCCTTGTTACAGTCTCAATTGTATCAGTCCCTGCCTTTATCTTGTAATGGATTCATGGTAAGTGCTGGTTAACTTAGTGCAGAAGGCATTATAAATTGACCACAATTTTAATGCTGTTGTGGCAAAACTTACTGCTGAGAAATGGCGTCCGTTTTGTGTCCATTGCAGATCATTGAATTCTCTGCGGTGTTGAGATGGACTGGAGAATAGCAGCGAGGTT
This sequence comes from Heptranchias perlo, assembly GCF_035084215.1. Taxonomy (NCBI): domain Eukaryota; kingdom Metazoa; phylum Chordata; class Chondrichthyes; order Hexanchiformes; family Hexanchidae; genus Heptranchias; species Heptranchias perlo. The sequence goes on along the minus strand of NC_090353.1, from coordinate 3,028,928 downwards.
TTTTGATACGTCTGAATATCATTTTCCAATGCACGGTAGCGCAACACATTACAATTCCAATCAGGACCACTGAGGTAGAATAAGGAAAGAAGGAAAACAAATTAAAAATTTAGAAGAAAGTGGAGCACACATCACACCCGAGCTCATACTATTGTTCCGAGCACGCAGATTGAGGGCTCCGGCAGGAAGGTCTGCCTAGAAAACATCATCCCCCACCCTCCCCCAATATCAAAAGGAAAATTGAAATACTTTTACATATCCTGTTCAGGCTGCTTGTTCTCGTGTTTTGTGTTGTGTCATCGGAAAATATCAATCCTTAAAATTCAGAATTATAACTTAAGTCGTAGGTATACTCAACATTCCTCCAAATGTATTGAAATAAAAATAAGGCATCTGAAAGTCTGAAAAGGGCCACACGTGTTGCAGGCAGAAGACTTCTTTTCCCGGCCACTGCCTCAGGCTGAACACAATCGTGGCATCCTATTTGACCCCGAGCTGAGCTGCTGACCCCATATCCGTTCCATCACCAAGACCGCCTACTTCCACCTCCGTAACATCACCTGTCACCACCCCGCCTCAGCTCATCTGCTGCTGAAACCCTCATCAATGCCTTTGTTACCTCCAGTCTCGACTATTCCAATTCTCTCCTGGCCGGCCTCCCAGGCTCATTCAAACAGCTGCTCTCCGTATCCTATCCCGCACCATGTTCAACGTAAAGATCAGCTCTAAATACAAACATAGATCTCGAAATGGAAATAGTTTACCTCACTGCACCACACAGTTCCCTGAAATGGAAAACTTTAGCATGCTCTTTCAAGGCAAGCAACAAAAGAAACTTGCCTATGAGAGCAATAATCCCTACAGATATTGCATCGAGATGGTTCAGATCAGCTCCCACTTCCGATGAAGTGCTGGAATTAGCTCCCCCTTCCGATGAAGTGCTGGAATCAGCTCCCCCTTCCGATGAAGTGCTGGAATCAGCTCCCCCTTCCGATGAAGTGCTGGAATCAGTTTCTGGAAATAAATGCACAAAATCCACGGTAACGTTTTGATTAGAAGTTCATGTAGAGCCCTTGGAAAGGCCTCGAGGTAAAGACGTCACCCAGGGTAGCACTCAGCCATACAGACCAGAAACTTACAGATTCAATTCCTGGTCTGTGCTGAGCTAGTGCATCTCAGCTGGGGCACTGAAATTGGCCTCAGTGAGTGGGTGAATCGTCAAGCCAGGATTCCCACTCCCTGATCGCTATCCAGTGTTCAGTGAGTCCTGCTGGGAATTATAGGTGTGTAGACATTAGAATCATAGAATCGTTACAGCACAGAAGGAGGCCATTTGTTAGGTGACGACAGGATTGGGCTCACTGTCCCAGCGAGGCTCAGTGCCCATGGGGACCTGCCCCGGCGAGGCTCGGTGCTCGCTAGAGAGGAAGGGAGAACATTGGGAAGTTTAAAAAATGAATTTCATGCAATTCAGATTTTCCACCTATTTTTTTTTTATAATTTGCAATTTTCCTTGCACTAAAGATTTCTAGTTCTTTGGATTACCTGGTTAATATACAGAAAGCACAAGGCCTGTGACCATGCTGAGTTACAGCTGCGAACATTTCTGGAGCTGGGGAGCATTGAAATGGGCACTGAGCAGAGCAAGGGCTGTCAGTGCAGTGCAATCAAGCATTCCCTGTTCTTGCAACCAGTGTCAGCATTGAGCATTTCCATGTCATTGGGTCATAGAATGTTACAGCACAGAAACTGACCGTCTGGCCAGTCAATGTCACAATTAACAAGTTCAGTCCCACTCTCTTGCTCGCTCCCCATACCCTTTTTCAACAGCTATCGAATTGCCTTTCATAAGGATTTCAGACTCTGCTTCAATTCTGTGACAGAGAATTCCATATTTGAACCCCCACTATTGTGCAAAGAATTATTTTTCTAAACTCCATTTTGAATTCTTATCTTAAATTTCTGCCGCAGTATCTGTGAAAAACATTTCAATAGAATACAATAGGCCTTTCCCCCAAACTGATCTATTCTGGTTTAAGTAATGTTTTTATCTTACCCTTTTCACACGTATGTCCAGTCTCATCGGGTTTCATACCATCTGGGCACAGACATGTGTACCGCAGGGAGTGCTGGTCAGTGTAAGGAGCAGGCACACACAGGTACTCACAGGCAGCAGATCCTCCAACACACCAGTTCTTCACTAATTCACAACAGATTAAAGAGAGAGAGTCAGTCAACTGGCTGTATGTCTTCTGTGGCAAAGCATCTTTTGCAATCTCGGTGCTGGCTGTGAGTAGGTTTGTTCATTTAACCCTTAATAAACCATTAAGTGCTTGACTCAGTGTTTCGAACTCATTCGGTCCAGAAATAGGACCACAGCCTCTGTCTATATTATTACAAAAATACCTTTCCAACAGCATCCTCAGAAGAGCAAGACCTACAGCACAAGCACGACAATTCCATTTCTCACATCAGTGAGAGAGGCCAGTTAGTGTTAAAGAGGAGTTCAGAGCACATTTGTACTGTGGAGCAACACCCAGTGGGAAGTGGCAGATACAGACCAAACTTATTTCACATAGGAACCTTGGAGCCAGCAGACAGTTGAGGCTTTCATTCCATCAGACCGGGCTGGATTGGCCTTGCCAACTTGCTGCTGCTTGGCAACTGCTCTAGCAGGCACTAGGAGGGTGCTAGAGTGGCCCATGTTTGTTTCACCACCACCCCCCTCTTCCCAATACCCCAACGTGACTCAGATCAGCAACTCAATAGGAACGTGCATTTACGCACCAACACTCTGACACTGAGCTGTGCAACCAACCTCAAACTTAAACCTTTTACGGCTCTTAAAAGACACAAACAGCTCTGAGATTAATATAGTCACGTGCATGCCAGAACATGGGTACCATATAGTCAGCTTATACCAGACTTAAGACATACAGCATAGTCAATAATCTAGTATCTCCCTTGAAAAGTTGGCTTTATACAATCTTTTATGAGGCAATACTACAATTTAAAAGGCAATAACCTTAGTGTGACATCATTAATCCGTACCGAGAGGGAAAACATGACTAGGTGTTCAGTAAAAAGAGACTCTCTCGTACCAATTGGTTGCATCAGTTTGTGAAACACGACTAAACCTCGTGGTTCAGTGAGATTTGGTGCCAGAACCATCATATTAGCTCCCGTAAGCTTGTTAGCACTGTATACGGCCTTGCTTTCCTCATCAGACCAGTAGGCACGGTCCTGAGGGAGAATATTTGTCATGTTAGACATATACGCTCATAAACATATATAATCAAGCTACACCAGGAACACCAACAAATGCAATTTTAAAGCAGGCTCGTTTAAGTTCATCTATCACAAAAATAATTTTAAAAAAAGAAATTGCATTTATTTTTCAATTAGAAGTTACGTCTACACATTATTCAAGAGTAATGTTACTACGTACACACTGGGAAAAGTCTGAGCAATACTTTCAACTGTACGCTCTCAAACAGAAATATGTGGGTATCTTCATCATTTGCCACAACATCCAATGAATTAAAAAATACCACTGTGATTGCAGCTGGACATTATCTTATAAACTTAGAGGTGGCAGTACAGGCCGAGTGTCGGGATGGTAATATCTGGGAGTCTATGGACAGCGAGACTATCCCGGATTACCATATCTGCAGTAAATGTATGGCTTGAGACACTTCGGCTCAGAGTCTTGGAGCCAGAGTATGAGTTAGAGACACTCCAACACTTAAGGGAGGTAGAGAAGGAGGTCCCGCAGACACTGGTCCTATCCAACAGGTACGGGGTACTCGATACCTGTGAGGATAAAGATGAAGGCTGCATGGAGGATGCCCAGAATGCTGACCATGAGACCGTGGAGCATGAGCCAGCCCAAGGTGGGGAGGTGGAGGATCAGAATAGAAAGGTTGTAGCCATAGGGGATTTGATAATTGGGGGATAGATAGCGTCCTCTGCAGTCATGTCCGAGAGTCCAGGAGGGCGAGTTGCCTACCTCATGCAAAGGTAAAGGATATCTCGGAGCAACTGGAGAGGAATTTGGAAAGGGAGGAGAGCGGATCCAGTTGACGGGGTCCATGTCGGCACCAATGACATAAGGAAGAACAAGGAGGAGGTCCTGCTAAGGGAATATCAGAAGCTAGGAACTAAATTAAAAAGCAGGACCTCACGGTGGTAATCTCAGGATTACTACCCAAGCCACGTGCTAATTAGCATAGGGATAGTGGAGGAGGGGTTCCATTTCAAGGGACACTGGCACCAGTATAGGGACAGGAAGGAGCTGTACCACTGGGACAAGCTCCACCTGAATTGGATCAGAGTCCTAGCGGAAAGGATAAATAGGGTGGTGCATAAGCTTTTAAACTAGCAAGATGGGGGGAGGGATCTGGTAGCAATTACAAAAGCTTAAAGATAAAAGAAAAGGAGATAAGTATAACGGTCAGACCAGAGTAAGGATTAAGGTAACATAAACGGTCAAGGAACAAATACAGTTATGAAACTGAAGTATAAAAGGACTGTTAAAAATAAAGTAAAAAGGAACAACTATTAAAGATGAATTAAACTGCCTGTACAGCATCCAAAATAAAACACAGGAACTGGAGGCAATAATCCGTAGTGAGGAACCAAAGGTAGTAGGAATAACTGAAACATGGCTACATAAAGAACAGGACTGGCAACTAATTATTGCAGGTTATAAAATAATCAAATGATAGGGAAGGAAGAAGGGGTGAAGTAGCTATACTAATTAGAGATAACATAATGGCAGTAGAAAAAAGGGACATAACAGAAGGATGGAAACAGAATCCACATGGATTGAAATAAAAGATAAGAAGGGATCGATCACACTAATAGGGGTATACTACAGACCACCTAATAGATGGAGGTGGAGGAAGAAATATGTAAGCAAATATGCGAAATGAGTAAAGGACATAGAATAATAATCATGGGAGATTTTAACTATTCCTAAATAAACTGGCAAGAAGAGGTAGGTAAAGGGGTACTGGGAATGGAGTTTTTACAGTGTGTGCAGGACTCCTTTCTTACCCAGAAATGAACCAGAGCAGATAGGAGAAGTGTAGGGAAACATCTAGGCAATAGCGATCACACATAAGGTTTAAGATAAAGGCCAAAGTAATAAATTGGTAAAGAATTGATTTTGTAACTAGGGAAAATAAACTGGAAAAATTTACTGATAAACAAAGAAATAGAACAGCAGTGGGAAACATTTAAAACAGTGATCAAGAGTCCAGGAGGAATATATCCCACCAAAAAGCAAGAACAAACCAGCCAGTAATGATACACCATGGATGAATAAAGAAATAAGGGCAAAATTGAAACTAAAGAAAAAAAGACACACACAACAGAGAGGATGACAAAAGGGAATATAAAAAGGTTAGGAAAGAAGTTTAAAAAACAATTAGGAAGGCAAAGAGAAACTATGAAATTAAATTATCAAGGAATGTAAAAGAAATAGTAGAGTATTCTACAGACACATAACAAGAGAAAAATCAGGATAGGGATAGGCCCACTAAGGGATACACATAATAATGACAGCAAAATAGCAGGAATATTAATTAATTACTTTGCCTCATTATTTACCATGAAAACTAACATGGTGAGCATGACATTAGAAGAGATCAAAAAAGATATAAAGGCATTTAACATAGAAAGGAGGAGATAACTGATAAACTAATCAAACTTAGTGGATAAAACCCCTGGTCCAGATGGATTGCTTCCGCACATATTAAAAGAAGTTGGGGAAGAGATAGCATCATAACCTCCTTGCTTTCGTACTCTATGCCTCTATTTATAACGCCAAGGATCCCATGTGCTTTTTTAACCACTTTCTCAACCTGTCCTGCTACCTTCAACGATTTGTGCACATATACCCCCAGATCTCTCTTGTTCCTGTACCCCTTTTAGAATTGTACCCTTTAGTTTATATTGCCTCTCCTCGTTCTTCCTACCAAAATGTATCACTTCACATTTTTCGCGTTAAATTTCATCTGCCATGTGTCCGCCCATTCCACCAGCCTGTCTATATCCTCTTGAAGTCTATCACTATCCTCCTCACTGTTCACTAACCTTCCAAGTTTTGTGTCATCTGCAAATTTTGAAATTGTGCCCTGTACACCCAAGTTCAAGTCATTTATATCAAGAAAAGCAGTGGTCCTAGAACGGCCCCTGGGGAACACCACTGTACACCTCCCTCCAGTCCGAAAAACAACCGTTCACCACTACTCTCTGTTTCCTGTCACTTAGCCAATTCTGTATCCATGCTGCCACTGCCCCGTTTATTCAATGGGCTTCAACTTTGATGACAAGCCTAATGTGCAGCACTTTATCAAACGCCTTTTGAAAGTCCATATACACATCAACCGCATTGCCCTCATCGACCCTCTCTGTTATCTCATCAAAAATCTCAATCAAGTTAGTTAAATACGATTTGCCTTTAACAAATCTGTGCTGGCTTTCCTTAATTAATCCACACTTGTCCAAGTGACTTAATTTTGTCCCGGATTATCGTTTCTAAAAGTTTCCCCACCACTAAGGTTAAACTGACTGGCCTGTAATTGCTGGGTTTATCCTTACACCCTTTTTTGAACAAGGGTGTAACATTTGCAATTCTCCAGTCCTCTGGCACCAGCCCCATATCTAAGGATGATTAGAAAATTATGGCAAGTACCCCTGCAATTTCCACCCTTACTTCCTCAGCAACCTAGGATGCAACCCACCTGGACCAGATGACTTATCTACTTTAAGTACAACTAGCCTTTCTAGTACCTCTTCTTATCAATTTTTAACTCATCCAGTCGCTCAACTACCTCCTCTTTTACCATAACTTTAGCAGCATCTTCTTCCTTGGTAAAGACAGATGCAAAGTACTCATTTAGTACTTCAGCCATGTGTAGATCTCCTTTTTGGTCCACTCCTCCTCTTACTACCCGTTTACTGTTTTCATGCCTGTAAAAGACTTTTGGATTCCCTTTTATGTTGGCCACCAGTCTATTCTCATACTCTCCCTTTGTCCCTCTTACTTCCTTTTTCGCTTCCCCTCTGAACTTTCTATATTCAGCCTATATTCTCACTTGTATTATCAACCTGACATCTGTCATACGCCCCTTTTTTCTGCTTCATTTACTCTCTATCTCATCATCCAGGGAGCTCTGGCTTTAGTTGCCCTACCCTTCTCCCTCATGGACTGCACCCGAACCAGCTCCTCTTTAAAGGCCGCCCATTGTTCAATTCTTTCAAGGCCCATTCTTTACCCAGACTGGCTACCACATGGAGTAGTTGAGGCGACTAGTATAGATGCATTTAAGGGGAAGCTAGATAAACACGAGAGAGCAAGAAATAGAAGGGTATGCAGATAGGGTTAGATGAAGTAGGGAGGGAGAAGGCTCATGTGCAGCAAAAACACCGGCACAGACCTGTTGGGCCGAATGACCTGTTTCTGTGCTGTACATTCTACGTAATTCAAGTCTGCACTCGTTTTTCTCCAGGAATTACTCTCCTGTTCATTTTCTGTAACCTTGAACATTCCACTCTTTCAAACAACTATCTAATTCCCTTTTTAAAAGTCTTGAGATGTTATAAATTTAAAGAGTATATTCAGGGGGTAATTTTGTGCAGCTCCAAGGGCACCTAAGATGCAGCCATGATCTAATTGAATGGTGGAACAGGCTCGAGGGGCTGAATGGCCTCCTCTTGTTCCTATGTTTTTCTTTTCCTACATTTGTATTCATAAAAAAAAAACCCTCAGGCCCATTAATGGTCGTCCTATCGACTAAACGGTGTATCCGTGAGCACCAACCTCCCTACTCACTGGTAACCCTAACTTCTCGAAGGCAAAAAAACAAGATAAAACTGCATCCCATTTCTGGAAAAATGCAGCAAAATTCCTCCCTGAATCCCCCAAGTCAATTAAACAAGCTCCAGGAGATGATGCTTACTTACCAATGTAAACACAGACATACTGCCAAGTGTAACTGACAGGGCCCAGCAGTGCCTCTCTATTGTATGGTTCACTCAACTCTCTCCATATTGATTGTAAATACAAGTATCTGAATGAATCTGGGATTCTGAAACGGTGATATTTACCTCAAAAACTGCCAGCCCAAACGGATTTACCAAGTAATTCTCTGAGCGAAAGACACTTCTTTGATGGTGTCCATTCAGATCAGTGTAAAACAATTCATGCAGTCCAGAGTCTACCCAGTAAAGGCGTTTCTTAATAAAGTCTGAAAAGAATGTATAGAAAATCTTAATTTTAATCGATTCTTACTTCTCAAAGCATCACAAAAATTTTCTTTTTCCATTTTTTTCTCCTCCTCTCTTTAAAAAAGGTACTGACTCTTGCCAGGCACAGTTCCACCTGAGCCTGGACATTGAGTGTCGGGGAGTGGGGGGGGGGTGGGGGGGAGTTGGTGGGAGGGGGGTGCGGGGAGCTGGGGAGAAGCAAAGGAACGATCTCAATCTTTGCGACAAAGAAATCGATGAGCTCCTCGCACATATTGTTGGAGGTGAGGGTGGAGGGGGCAGGGGAGAGGGGTTTAAGGAGGTTGGTAGTGGAGAAAAGAAGCCAGGGTTATCTTTGCATTCCAGGATGATCCTGGAGTAGTGAGTAGTTTTTTCAGTGGACAGCAATGCCCGATAATGCTTGATGTGGTCCTATCAGATTTGGCGATGGATGGCTAAACCAGTTGTGCGCCAGATATGCTCAAGTCTGTCCCCCTTCGACTTGAGAGAGTGAAGATGGAGGCCAGGGTGGGAGAATGTGAAGGTTTTACTGGGGACGAGACCAAAGGTCGATGCAAGGGAGTGGTTGAACACTGACGAATGGAGGGCCAAAGACTGGACAGTTGGGAGTTTGAAAGTGCAGTTATAAAAGTGACCGGTGGGAAGAGTTTATTTCAGAGGCTGACGCAGAAGGAAATGCAGTTGGAAGGGGGTAGGAGATGTGGGTGGTGAGGGATACAAGGGATCAGAGATGGCCATGTCTGTGATAGAGACCATGGAAGTAGTGAGGTCACATAAGATGGGTTGGAGAGTTTGTATGTCGGGAGGATAGGAGGGCAGTGAACTCAGGAAAGATGGCAAATGAGTTGAGATGGCAAGATGAGTTGAGATGGAGATTGAAATCACCAAAGATGAGAAGTGGCTCAGTGCAGAGGCTAAGAAAGGAAAGAGGGGGGGGGGGGGGGGGGGAAGGATATTTTGGTTAGAAACTCAGGGTAGACCTTGGTGAGGCAGTACAGCATGAAGATTTTAAAGGAGACGAGAGGGATGGAACGAGATGTGGTGCTTGAAGGAGGAGAAGGTACCAGAGGAGCAGGGGGAGAGACCAAGGTACGATTTGGTGATAAGGGCCACACCACCACCACATTAACAAAAACCCCAAGCAGCAGCAGCTTAAGATTGAGATTGATAGATTTTTGTTAAGCAAGGGTATTAAAGGTTATGGAACCAAGGCAGGTAGATGAAGATACAGATCAGCCACGATCTAATTGAATGGCGGAACAGGCTCGAGGGGCTGAATGGTCTTCTCCTGCTCCTAACTCCAATTACAACCAATGATGAGTCCAACAGTGGAATTAATTAAGTTGTCTCTAGGTTGGATTTCCACAGCTTCGGGCAGTTTCCAATGCAATTCACACTAAGCAGAACAATCGGTATGGTTGCATTGAAATTCATCTTCTGACCCTCAACTCCCTGGAGCCATTTCCTTCCAGATGCAGAAAAAGGCAACACATAAGACTATTAATGACATCTTGAGCCTCTTTATAATCCAGCTGAAGCTGGGAGAGCCTCACCAATTATGCTACTGCCATCTGTGACCCACACCTACTTGATGCAGGGTAGCACCATGTCGGAGGTTCTCATCTCTCCAACCAAAATCCTGTGATTCTAATGGACCAGGCCATCTCTAGATGAAACAACAACCAGGAGTCCCACATTAGTTTGAAGAGGATAACCATAAAGGCACCAACAACTTGCATTTATATAGCGCCTCTAACATAGTAAAACGTCCCAAGGCATGTCACAGGAGCGATTAGCAAACAAAATTTGACACCGAGCCACATAAGGAAATATTAGGACAAGTGACCAAAAGCTTGGTCAGAGGTAGGTTTTAAGGAGTGTCTTAAAAGGAGGAGAGGTAGAGGTGTATAGAGAGGTAATTCCAGAGCTTAGGGCCTTGGCTGCTGAAGGCGCGGCCGCCAATGGTGAAGCGAAGGAAATCAGAGATGCGCAAGAGGCAAGAATTGAAAAAGCGCAGAGATCTCGGGAGTTGTAGGGCTGGAGGAGGTTACAGATATAGGGAGGGGCGAGGCTATGGAGATATTTGAAAACAAGGATGAGAATTTTAAACGCCCTTCCGTCAGCAGGGTCTCAAGCGTCACTGCCAGAGCTTTACAAAACAAGTAAAATGATAATTTTTGGCAATTCAGAAAATGAGGCTAAAAGGATCCATTGTTTATTAATAGTAAACCTGGTGTCTATTCCATCCTTTGCATGTGGCTAACCTTCCTCTACCAACAAACCTTGCTCAACATAGGCAAGATGCAAAAAAAAGGCTGTCAACTGGTCAGCTCTCTCAGTGCGTGCAGTTGAGGAGAATCGTAAGGCAGACGTCAATGCAGAGATATTAACTGCTCCTGGCCAGTATCAACTGCAACAGAACCTGCAGGAGACTGCGGAAACCCACTCCAGAGATAACTTAAGCTTTAGTTCCAATGATGGACTTATCAATAAGGGACATCTGGTTGTTGTAATAGGGATTACCTAGGCAGCAATGTAAAAGGTTTTTATTAACTTGTAATCCATTGTATCTGTTGCTCTTTTAGCAGCCTTGCACTTGGTGCTATTTAATGGTTTACCTCAGTAGTTTATCACTACTGAAGATGTGGGAACCATCGACTTTCACCTTTTTAATTTTGGTTCTAATCATTTGGCAACCGCCAGTGTGTACAATCCATTTGTCTGTCTCTCGAACTAATTTCATGATCTTCACAACTCTCATTGATACTCTTGATGACGGTGTGATAAGTTTATGCCAAGACCATCACTTTCCTCTCAGAACTTTGTCCAGTTGCGAAGCAAATTACAGGCCCAAACCTTAAGTCAGTTACAAAGGTTTTTAACCTTAAAAAGGTACACTGCTATGCAACGGGACAGAAAAAGAGATTACGTCAACAGGATTTTTCTTGTAAAGTTAAGAACAGCAGGAGTGGATTGAATAAGAAAATCAATAGGAACAGCAGTCTATAATTGGGTAACAGATTTTGATTCTATCACTTTTCTATGGAAACCATTCCATGAAGACCACACTCTAAACTCTTCAGAAACAGCACAGCTAACTTGCATAAGGTGTCAATCATGGCTCAGTTGGTATCACTTTCGCCTCAGAGTCAGAATGTTGTGGGTTCAAGTCCCACTCCAGAGACATGAGCACATAGTGCAGTGACTCCCTCAGTACTGCACTGTCAGAGGTGCCGTCTTTTAGATGAGACGTTAAACTGAGACCCCATCTGCCCTCTCAGTAAAAGATCCCATGACACTATTTCGAAGAAGAGCAGGGGAGTTCTCCCCAGCATCCTTGCCAATATTTATCCCTCACCAACATCGCTAAAACAGATCATCTGGTCGTTATCTCATTGCAGTTTGTGGGACCCTGCTGTGCGCAAATTGGCTGTTGTGCAGGCTGCTATATAAATGCAAGTTCGTTCTTAATGCCACTTTAGAAGAGCTTTTCTATGAAAGCTCAGTGTAGGTTACCACCCACTCTTACCCAATGCAAGCCCAGTAGGTTTTCCAATGCCAATGTTGACTAGTATCCTTCTGCCAACTCCATCCATTCCAGCCTTTTCAATTTTTGTTGGCTCTCCTACATCAGCCCAGTACAAGAACCTGCAAGAGAGAGAACCTCAATATGGTGAAACAGCAGCAAATTTGACCACTTGGTAACAAATTCAATTTTAAGCACACGTGGAGGCGGAGATTCAGTGAGGTATCTGCAGTCGGTTATACAAGTAAAACTGATTACAAACATTGATTAATTGTGCAATATAATTAAAATTATTGAACTACATAAAAGTACCTCAGAAAGTCTTGCACGGGAGCAGTGAATTGCTATTCGCTGATTTATCTCCCTTACCTCATCGCTCCCCCACCACCCATTCTACAAATTGGTACTTTTGGTAACAGGTATCAAATTTATATTTTGCAAAGACATAAGAATTCTTTTTAAATTGATAAAATACAATTGAAATAAGCGCACGCACGCACGCACACGTCCTTGCCAGGTGTTTATACACTGTGGGAAATAAACTTGGGTTGCAATATAGTGCGAGAGATAGAGGCTTGAGAGAGGAGGGGGGGGCAAAGAGTTGCAATCTTACACTGTGGCTCGCTCACTTTAAAATGGTTCATTGCATTCTCCTGCTAGTCCAGTGAATAAATGCTCTGCCTGTTGTGAATACTGAGCCGTAAAGATCTGGGAGGTCCAGCTTTGATCCCTGATCTGTGCTGATCTCAGTTGGGACAGGCCATGTGGACAACACACGACCTCAGTATCCCAGACCAGCGAAGAAATAACTGGTTCAGATGATTTATTGGCTTCCACCATATGTGATGATGCTGGACAGCTCTGAGAACTGTTGTGGAAGAATATCACAGCTCCGGTAACTGAGAATGTTAGTTAGGTGGGCAAACCATTGATGTGGTGGGACTGCAGGATGGTGATTTGGGGTGGGGGAACTACACTCACTCGCTCAATAATGCCCCACCAAATAGTTAGAAACCTGAAAATATCAGACTGTTGGGGAAACATTCTGGAAATATGGAAGATCAAAGTCATACTGCTGAATTGTAGATGCTGAACTGACTTGGGAGAGTAAAGAACTAGAACGTTTGGTGAAATGGACAGACACATGGCAGATAAAATTTAATGCAGAGAAGTGGAAAGCGATACATTTTGGAAGGAAAATTGACAAGAGGCAATATAAACTATCTGGTACACTTTTAAAGGGGGTATAGGAACAGAGACATCTGGGGGTTCACATACAAATCTTTGAAGGTGGCAGGACAAGTTGATAAAGCTGTTTAAAAAATCCTACAGGATCCTTGGCTTTATAAATACAGGCATAGTGTACAAATGCAAGGAAGTCATGCTGAACCTTTATAAAACTCTGGTTGGACCTCAGCTGGAATAGTGTGTCCAATTCTGGGCACCATAGTTTAGAAAGGACATCAAATTGAAGAGGGTGCAGAGGAGATTTATTAGAATGGTACCAGGGATGAGGGGTTTGTTATGTGGAGACACCAGAGAAGCTGGGATTGTTCTCATTAGTGCAGAGAAGGTTATGGGGAGATTTAATAGAGGTGTTTTGATAGAGTAGATAAGGAGAAACTGCTTCCACCAGCAGGAAGGTCAGAAACCAAAAAGTAATTGGCAAAAAGAGCCAGGGGGAGATGAGATTTTTTTTATGCAGCGTGTTACGATGATCTGGAATTCACTACCTGGAAAGGGTGGTGGAACCAGATTCAATCGTAACTGTCAAAAGGGAATTGGATCTCAACTTAAAAAGGGAAAATTTGTAGGGCTATGGGGAAAGAGCAGGGGAGTGGGACTAATTGGTAGCTCTTTCAGAGAGCAGGCACAGGTACCTTAGGCTGAATGGCCTCCTGTGACGTATGATTCTATTATCTCTCTCATATTCCTGGCCAGGGCATGTCACTGGATTGAGACACCCCTTTGATTTATATCTGGTTTCTTAACAAAACTCCTAGAAGGTTTAAGAGAACAGGAGGAGGCCATTCAGCCCTTCAAGCCGATTCAGTCATTCAATCAGATCATGGCTGATCCGCACCTCGACTCCATTTACCTGCCTTTGCTCCATATTCCCCAATACCCTTTTCTAAAAAAAAATCGGTTTAGCTCATTTTTTAAAACTTCAATTGACCCAGCATCCAGAGCCTTTTGAGGGACGAGAGTTCCAGATTTCCACCACCCTTTGTGTGAAAAAGTGCTTCCTGATTTCACACCTAAATGGTCAACCTCTAATTTTAAAATTGTGCCCCTTTGTTCTGGATTTCTCCACCATTGATGTACTAGGACCTGCTGTATGATCCCTGTTCTTATGTTCAATCTGTGATGTACTGGGACTTAGGAACATAGGAACAGGAGTAGGCCATTCAGCCCTTCGTGCCTGCTCCGCCTGTTTCTCTGTATCTACTGTATTGAATCCCTTTATCATTTTAAACACCTCAATTAGAGACTTACTGCAATAATCACTCCCAATGTACAAATGCTGGTCTGCGACAGAACTGATGCACACAAAACATGCTCGTTTGTGCAAGTTATTTATAAACCGTCAGGTCTGAAAAATTTATTGATTAATTGACTTCTAGAAGCACTTGAGAGCCAAACTGAGGAATTATGAGATAACAGTATTTGACGAGCTTAATGCAAGAGTTAATCCTCCATTATCAGCTGCAAGTCTCTCTACGATAAGTCTAACAACAATGATTTTATAATTAGCAGTATTTTTCAGTTTGGATTGAAAGCAGTGATGAGGCTAGGGGAAGGGGAGTTGCTGGAATTCCTCCTGTCTCTAGGATTCTGCCCTTGCTCAGAGGGATGTGTTTATTGTAGGGCTCTAAACGTTTATACATCTCCCAAAGGTTTAGATGGTTAAGACGGGAGCAGCTGGAGTGGAAGTCAGGGAAATACAATTGTTTTCATCAATGCCGAGTTAGGGAGGAAGGAGGAAAAAATATCGAGTTACATAAGAACATAAGAAATAGAAGCAGGAATGGGCCATACGGCCCCTCGAGCCTGCCCCGCCATTCAATCAGATCATGGCTGATCTTCGACCTCAACTCCACTTTCCCGCCCGATCCCCATATCCCTTGATTCCCTTAGAGTCCAAAAATCTATCCATCTCAGCCTTGAATATACTCAATGACTGAGCATCCACAGCCCTCTGGGGTAGAGACTTCCAAAGATTCACAACCCTCAGTGAAGAAATTCCTTCTTTTCTCAGACCTAAATGGCCGACCCCTTATCCTGAGACTATGCCCCCTAGTTCTAGACTCTCCAGCCAGGGGAAACAGCCTCTCAGCATCTACCCTGTCAAGAAATTACCCTCTAAGAATTTTATACATTTCAATGACAGAGTCTACAGCACAAAAACAGGCCATTCGGCCCAACTGGTTTCCACGCGAGCCTCTCTCCCTACCCCATCTAACCCTATCTGCATACCCTTCTATTCCTTTCTCCCTCATGTACTTATCTAGCTTCCCCTTAAATGCATCTATGCTATTTGCCTCAACTACTCCTTGTGGTAGCAAGTTCCACATTCTCACCACTCTGAGTGAAGAAGTTTCTTCTGAATTCGCTATTGGATTTATTAGCGACTATCTTATATTTATGACCTCTACTTCTGGTCTCCCCCACAAGTGGAAACATTTTCTCCATGTTTACTCCATCAAACCCTTTTGTTACCTTAAGGACCTCGATCAGGTCACCCCTCAGTCTTCTCTTTTCTAGAGAAAAGAGCGTCAGCCTGTTCAATCTTTCCTGATATGTATATCCTCTCAGTTCTGACATCATCCTTGTTAATTTTTTTTGCACCTTCTCCAATGTCTCTATATCCTTTTTAAAATACACACAGCTGGATCTCCTGGTCCTGATCGCTATCTAGGGGGAGCTTCTGCTGGAAGTAACTGTGTTTGCATGTCAGGTGAGGACACAATCAAGCCACCCATGGTCCCGCTGCAGTAAAACAGCCTGTTGGAATTCACTATCGAGGCTCACACATTAAGAACAGCCACGTACTAGAGGAACAGGAGTAGGCCACTTAGCCCCTTGAGCCTGTTCCACCAATGAGATCATGGCTGATCTGTGACCCAACTCCATATACCCGCCTTGACCAAAAATATTAAGGGATATGGGGCTAACAAAAATCTATCAATCTCAGATTTAAAATTAACAATTGAGCTAGCATCAACTGCCGTTTGCAGAAGTGAGTTACAATCTTCTCCCACCCTTTGTGTGTAGAAGTGTTTCCTAACTTCATTCCTGAAAGTCCTGGCTCTAATTTTTAGGCTCTGTCCCCTAGTCCTAGACTCCCAACCAGCAGAAACAGTTTCTCTCGATCTACCCTATCAGTTCCCCTTTAAAGTCCCCAGAGGGCCACTGGTACCCAGGAAACAGCATCACAGCAACAATGAGCCACATATATCCATGGGTCTGTGGTTAAAGCAAACCATGGAGCAGGATTCCCTCCTGGTTTAGTGACGGGGAGTGCCGGTCACAGGGTTTGTTAGGAATGGTGGCAAAAAGAAAAATAAACAGGGGAACTCACTGGTCTCCATTTAGGTACCACTGCCTCAGGACCCTGTATCAAAATTTACAACTACCAAGTTTAGAAAAACCTAAACAGCAACCAAAGGATAGTGCAGGAAGCTGAATACACGAGCAAAGCTGAAAATATGAAATCCGATGCTTTTAAAAATTACAGGGTTTCTTTGCACTCAGCAACGGGAGTGGGCCACTCAGCCCCTCAAATTTGTTCTACCATTCAAATAGATCATGGCTGATCATCGCACTTATGCCATCATTTTGGATATCCCATCTCATTTTGTAAAACTTTATTTACAAGCACCAAATTCCTAGCAGCATTAGAGATTTCAACAGAGAGTTTGATCTGCAAGTCCACGTTTAGTAACAAATGCTTTCGCAGCACACTATTTGCCTGCTGCTATAATTAACATCCAGTGCCCCTCCCCTCATAACATTTATTTAGAATTTCAACCCAAACAAAATCATTCAATTTAGGTTAAGCAGAGCCTGATTGAAATGGGACTCCCCGAAGATTACACCCAGGGTTGTAGTTAGTTCACGTGTCTGAAGATTTTGCGTTTCCTCCCTAACAGATGCATTGAGTTTAGCTTTCCAGCTGAAATCTGAGCAGCTCCATGAGCCTGTCGCTTTACCACTTTCAGGTAACTGAGATGATCTGGTGAGACTCTGAATTAAATATTTGCTCAGAGTAACTAACTGCACGGTTCCTACTTGACCCATGCTGTTGTGATTCTGCTGAAAAGTCTCACCAAGTATAAAATGGATTATTACTGGATTAGACAGGAAGCACATACCCAGAGTGTGGATCGACTGCTACAGCTGCAGGTTCCACTAGATTCGCACTGAACAGGGTCTTCCTTTTCAATCCATCCAGTGTAGCAAGCGATAATGTCCTGGCTCCAGAGTCGGTCCAATAGATGTGACTGTAGATCCAGTCCACAGCGATTCCGCCAGGACTCTGCACACCTCCCATAATCTGCCAGCTGTCTCTTCTGGTTTGGTCTATTGATTTGCTACAGGCGAAAAGTTAGTCAGTCACTCTCTAAGTTACAGTGTGAATCACATATAATAAAGACAAATACAAACTAACCCGTAATAGATTTACTACATAGAATCATACAGCATAGGAGGCCATTCGGTCCACCGTGCCTGTGCCTGTGCCTGTTCTCCGAGTAAAAAATTTCTCATTATCCTCCTGGCTTTTTTGCCAATTATCTTAAATCTGTGTCCTCTGGTTACCGACTGTTCTGCCAGTGGAAACAGTTTCTCCCTATCTAGCCTATCAAAACCCCTCATGACTTTGAGCAACTCTATTAAATCTCCCCTTAACTTTTTTTTGCTCTAAAGGAGAACAATCCAGCTTCTCCAGTCTCTCTACATAACTGAATTCCCTCATCTCTGGTACCATTCTGGTAAACCTCCTCTGCACCCTCTCTAAGGTCTTAACATCCTTCCTAAAGTGTGGTGCCCAGAATTGGTCACAATACTCCAGCTGAGGTCTAACCAGTGATTTATAAAGGTTTAACATAACTTCCTTGCTTTTGTACTCTATAACTCTGTTAACAAAGCTAAGGACTCCGTATGCTTTATTATCGGCCTCATCGACTTGTCCTGCCACCTTCAAAGATTTATGTAACTCCAGGTCTCTCTGTTCCTGTACCCCCTTTAAAATTTCACCATTTAGTTTATATTGCCTCTCATTTTTCTTTCCAAAATGTATCACTTCACACTTCTCTGCATTAAATTTCATCTGCCATGTGTCCACCCATTTCACCCTGAAGTCTGTTACTATCCTCCTCATTGTTTACCATAGTTCCTAGCTTTTTGTCATCCGCAAACTTTGAAATTATGTCCCTATACCCAAGTCGAGGTCATTAATATATAATCAAAAGGAGCAGTGGTCCCAATACCGATCCTTGGGGGACAGATCCACTGTATACTTAGCTCCAGTCTGAAAAACAACCGTTCACTACTACTCTGTTTTGTCGTTCAGCTAATTTTGTACCCACATTGTCACTGTCCCTTTAATCCCATGGGCAAACAAGTCTATTATGTGGCACTTTATCAAACGCCCTTTGACAGTCCATACGCATAATATAAACTGCACTACCTTCATCAACCCTCTCCGTTATTTCGAAGAACTCAATCAAGTTAGTCAGACACAATTTGCCTTTAACAAATCCACATCCAGGCTGTCATTTATTAACTCATGTTCTTCCAAGTGACATCCTCAGCTAATTCACAGGATAGTGACCTTTTAAAATCAGTATTTTTACTCAGCATTAGAGAGGAGGGGGGACAATTGGATTTTATTTTTCCAACTTTTGGCCCGCATTGACACAGCAGCGAGGTGATGGGGGCGCCGAGAGGGGCAAAATCAGAGCACCAGCCCCTCAGTGGCAGATTAAAGTAATATGGGCCTAGCAGACATTCACTACATTCCCATCAGTCAAGGAACGGACACATTCTGAGGAGGCACGGAAAGGGGAAAAGCAAAATCAGAATAACTACAAATGAAAACTGCAAGGAATTTGAAAACTTTAGTTTTATGGCAAATATAGGAAGGTGTAATAAAACCCTTTACATTGGGGAGAAAAATGGGAAAAGCTGAGAGGGGGCAAATGGATAGTTGAAGAGAAGGGTTTTAAGGAGAATTTTGAAAGCAAGGAGAGAAGTGGCAATATTGATACAAGGAATATCATGGTAATCACGTCTGGACAAACTGCATCTGCCAGGAATGCAACACGCTTGTATTGATATTTACAGTGAGAAATATATGACACACACCGTTTTGAATCACTATCCTGATTGCATAATGGACCAAAGTGATTTTTTGAAAAATGTTATAATCTATATAATTATAACTTGGATATAGTATATCATGCAGTACCTGATGGCAGAGATCCTGGAACTGGTAAATAACGCAGTGAGGGACAACAAGGAGTTAGTGCAGGCAGTTCCGATTACAGTTAGAGGGGGAGTTCAACTTTAAATAGAGCTTGGAATTTGTGACAGGGAATCGGGAATAACTGGGATGGTAAAGGAAGAGATTGTGCAAACAGCTGCTTAAACTGCCTGAAAGAGTCGGCGGGTTTAATGCGGTTTAAGCTGCGTCTTTGTATTGACGCCAGCTGCCTATATCGGGCAAACGGTTAGCGCCATTTGCCCGATATAGGCAGCTGTCCGGGATAAGCAAGGACATTGAGTGCTGGGGACTGTATCAATCTGTGTCACTTAGACACTGCAACACCCAGAATACTGCAGCCATCCATTTTATTCTCTATTCAATACAGGATAGGGAGGGTGGGGTTTACAGTCTACAGATGGCCAATCTTGCTGTCAATCATCGGTAGACATATCCTGATGTGCAAAATAACGTTCTTCCACATACAGCCTTCTGCTTGGAAATCAGATCCGGGATGGGGGTGGGGCAGGGGGTGGATTTCCCGAAATAGCTGCCAGCACAGTTCACCATGTTCCTGCCACCATTTCTCCCTAGGTCCAGTGATATTCATTTTTAAATTGTGTGCCCTGTGCTCTGCAAGTCTTCTGTTCCCCTCTGTGCCATTCACTGGCTCAGAATGGAATCATCATATCTGTGCTCTGGACCCCAGACTACCTGTGATCAATGCTGAGGGAATCAGTTAGTTTACCTGAAAATTCCCAGATATGTTGCATCAGACCAGTAGATTGTTGATGAGGAGATATCCACACTTAGTGCTCTTGCATTTTCCAAACCGACTGCTAACTCCACGTATTCCATTCTATTAATGCTTATCCTCCTGATGTCACCGCGATTAGTGACAATCATGAATGGCTCCTCTCCTAGTGGATAGGAAGGAAAATAAATTGGGTTTAATAACCTGCATTAGCCCCAGCTCGCCACCTCCCCTCCACACGGTCCCTAGCCCCAGCTCGCCACCTCCCATCCACACAGTCCCTAGCCCCAGCTCGCCACCTCCCCTCCACACGGTCCCTAGCCCCAGCTCGCCACCTCCCCTCCACACGGTCCCTAGCCCCAGCTCGCCACCTCCCCTCCACACGGTCCCTAGCCCCAGCTCGCCACCTCCCCATCACACGGTCCCTAGCCCCAGCTCGCCACCTCCCATCCACACGGTCCCTAGCCCCAGCTCGCCACCTCCCCTCCACACGGTCCCTAGCCCCAGCTCGCCACCTCCCCATCACACGGTCCCTAGCCCCAGCTCGCTACCTCCCATCCACACAGTCCCTAGCCCCAGCTCGCCACCTCCCCATCACACGGTCCCTAGCCCCAGCTCGCCACCTCCCATCCACACAGTCCCTAGCCCCAGCTCGCCACCTCCCCATCACACGGTCCCTAGCCCCAGCTCGCTACCTCCCATCCACACAGTCCCTCGCCCCAGCTTGCCATCTCCCATCCACACGGTCCCTAGCCCCAGCTCGCCACCTCCCATCCACACGGTCCCTAGCCCCAGCTCGCCACCTCCCATCCACACAGTCCCTAGCCCCAGCTCGCCACCTCCCCTCCACACGGTCCCTAGCCGCAGCTCGCCACCTCCCCTCCACACGGTCCCTAGCCCCAGCTCGCCACCTCCCATCCACACGGTCCCTAGCCCCAGCTCGCCACCTCCCCTCCACACGGTCCCTAGCCCCAGCTCGCCACCTCCCCATCCACACGGTCCCTAGCCCCAGCTCGCCACCTCCCATCCACACGGTCCCTAGCCCCAGCTCGCTACCTCCCATCCACACGGTCCCTAGCCCCAGCTCGCCACCTCCCCATCCACACGGTCCCTAGCCCCAGCTCGCCACCTCCCATCCACACGGTCCCTAGCCCCAGCTCGCTACCTCCCATCCACACGGTCCCTAGCCCCAGCTCGCCACCTCCCCATCCACACGGTCCCTAGCCCCAGCTCGCTACCTCCCATCCACACGGTCCCTAGCCCCAGCTCGCCACCTCCCCATCCACACGGTCCCTAGCCCCAGCTCGCCACCTCCCCATCCACACGGTCCCTAGCCCCAGCTCGCCATCTCCCCTCCACACGTTACCCATTCTCTGCTCAACACATTCCTGCCCTACCGCACCAGGCCTCCACTCAGCACTGCCTCACAAAAGCTATGGCTGTCAACAGAAACGCAATGGGTACAGAAAGGGAGCTACAAGCCTGCGTCTAACCACTCGCCACACAAACCTGGAACTGTAACACTGGCAATGTGGCCCTCCCTGAAAACTGCAGAGTTCCAGCTCCCCAGATGGCTCACTGGGTAAATATGTTGCCTTGTCTGATACTGAGCCAATACAGACCAGGAAGGTCACAAGTCCAATCCCCAGTCTGTGCTGAATTATCTGGGGTGGCTGTAGGGATGTTATAATTGGATTAAGAAAAAAGGCCAGAGTTCCTGTTCTTGATCACTATCCAGAGACCCCTTGTGAAAAGTGCAAGATTTAATGTGATGCCCTCCCCAGTCGAATGGTTGCCAACACTCACCATTTAGCTTCGCAGATGAAGAATGGCCCCTTTGAAGAGGTATCGAAAGGTCATCCAGTTGCACTGGGACTATCCCTAAGCACCTTCAAGAGAGAAAACAAGCCGGCTTCTCCTCCCTCCCCACAAAACGCACAAAAAAAACAATCAGCATACAAACATGATGGACAGGAAAAGGTCAGCTGGTCAACTGAGCCTGCCCCACACAGTCGATCAGGATTCACAACAACCCGCACCCACCAGCAGCCATGTAATCTCATGGCAGAGGCAAAATAGCAGATTCAAAAAATCCCAGAATCAGATTTTTAAAAAAAACACAAAACCAGATTAAAAAAGAACCCATGCTGGCACTGGGGCCCCTCCCAAAAGTAGCACGTTATTCAAATGAACTCAAAATAAAATTTAAAAATTGGGACTGTGCTCATTTAGATTATATCTAACTGCATCATCATGCACAACATTTCGTAAACTAACAAACAAATGGAATAATCAACAAAGACTGAAGCAATACCCAACAGGAGTAAAGATAAGTCAATAAATGAGCAGGGTTGAGACGAGGGATCTCCACCTCTGATCTCTCCAGAGGCTGCCTGACCGGCATTTCCTGTTTTTGTTCCAGATTTCCAGCATCTGCAGTTTTTTGCTTCTTGTCAAGTATTATCAAATAACTGATCATCAAACCATCATCTGTTTCAAAATCAGTAGTCTCTAAATTGCATCCCACTAGTTCTTTTCCAATTCACTGAAATGGCAAGGTGATCAATGCTTAGTAACAACCTACCTGTAGCTCGGCAAGTGCCAGTACCCGGGTCCTTCCGATACCCCTGGTGACATTCACAAGCGTACGATCCATGCAGGTTAACGCAAATATGGTCACATGCATCCAGGTTTCTACATTCATCCACATCTGAACGAGAACACAGCGAATTAATGAATTATATCCAGATCAATGAAAGCATTTCTAAATTAGTTCATCAGTTTATATGCTGTGCAGCTGTACATTTGGGGTACGCTGTATTTGCATAAGCGCACACTTGTATATACGGTGAATGTGATGACAGAATTGTACATTCTTCAGTCGTGTTACACACGTGAGAATCTGGAGCACAGCATTTGTTGGCAGTGATGGTGGGTGACGGGACACAGGACCTTATCTTGGGATGGGGAATTGGGTTCTATTGCTTTCTTTATAGTGCCTTACATTTCATTACTTTGACTCCAAACATGGATGCTCTTTTGCAAATACCAACTCACAGCTAACAGCTAATATCATACTACAAAACAATGATACTCAAAATACGCTGCTTTCAAACACAGGAACCGGTGGAGAATTAAAAGTGCATAAATGAACCCGGGAAACAAGAAGGACTGGTTACACCAGTGAGGAATGATACCATTAGCTTTGGGTTTAACGGCTTGTGGAAAGTTTTCTTCTAAAGAGATTGCATAAGATGAATAGTTACGGATAACATACAAAGGTCATCTCAGTCAAGCTGGGAAAAGGGATTAGAAAGACAAAAGTAAGTAAATCCGCTCCAAAATAAAAGGGGGTGAAGTGAAAAGAGAATGGAGGAGACAGCTAAGATTAGAAGTTGCTTAAGTCAATGTTTACATCAGAGAGCTGCAGAGCACCCAGGAGGGAAAAGAGATAACTGTCCCAGAAGTGGTGTTCAGCATGGTTGGAACAGTGCTGGAAGCCAAACACAGAAAGGTCAGTGCAAAAATGGTGTAGGATTGAAGCAACAAGACATTGGGAAGTCAGCATCATGCTAATGGAAAGGATGGAGACTTTCAGCAAAGCGGTCACCCAATCTGCATTTAGTCTTCCCAAAGTCAAAAAGGCTCACTGTGCTTACAGTGTATTAGACTAGAGGAGGAGTAGGCAAATCTTGCTTCACATGGGGTGGGAACACATGTCACATCTGCTCCTGTTGCATTGAAAGGTGCCTCAGAGAGAGGGGGAGGAAGTGATTGGTAGGGTTTCATGGTGAATGATGATCTGGCAGGTGTAGAGGTCAGTGTGACAGAGGGAGAAGACTAGAGCTTTGAAGGGGTGTGAAGCGCAGTAAAGCAACGGCTTAACAGTTTGCTGCCACCACTCAACTGTCAGACTATTATTGCAATTCCTATTCCAGACAGCTCTAGATTGGCCCAGAGATCTGAGATCTACTTTGATAAACAGTTAAGACGATTTGGTTACACACATTTCATCACTTCTAAATGTTTATTTTATTTCCCCCCTTTTATTCCATTCGCCATTTTTGTCCCTCGCGGGGTTAGGAGGATACTTATGTAAACAGGCTGCCTGTCCTGAGGTCTCTGCTACCCAGAGTCTCTGGTCAAAATGCTGAAACTCCCCACCTAACAGCACTGTGGGAGAACCTTCACCACACAGACTGCAGCGGTTCAAGAAGGCGGCTCACCACCACCTTCTCGAGGGGCAACAAATGCCGGCCTTGCCAATGACACCCACATCCTGAGAATGAATAAAAGAAGATAATGAGCGCTTCTAACTCTAACTGTCCTCTTCCCCCATCAGAATTCTTCTCAGGGGAATCAAGAACTTCCCAATGCAAATGCTCAGCTTCACATTGCCACTCAAACACTACATGAATCAATTGCCAGAACTGCTGGCTAATTGGCCCACTTATAGCAAGCCTGGGGAGGTATAGCTCCATATTGAATATTAGAAATAGGAGAGATGTCGTTCCAGATGTGACACTTCATGTAACAGAATTTATCAGAGCTATATCAGTAATAGGGGATGGGAATGGAGGGGCTAGGATGGGGAATGGAAGGAACAGACAAAGAAGGAACAGACAAAGTTCCAGTTATTTCCAATGTTTCATGCATTTACAGACACCAATGTCCTTATATGCACTTCATTTCCAATTCTTCACCATGATTTTAATCTTTCTATTACACAGCAGGACTGTGAACTGTCACCACTTTCATTCCTCCTGCTTCTACCCCCCCTTTATCTTGATTTTTTTTCCCCCTCTCAAAAAAAGATGAAACTTTGTGTACCACTAAGAATTGGTAGGATACTTTTAGTATGCAAACTCACCTTCACAAATGAAGTGATTTATCAGCTCCAATCCAGCTGGACAAGCACACTCATAACCTAAAGGCAGGTCCCAGCAATAATGAGAACACTTTCCATTCGCCTCCAAACACTCATTCTGATCTGCCAAATAAAAAATATTAGACACAATAACAGCTACATTCTATAGCTAGGGCAGCAAGATTTTTTTTAATAAAGGGGGTAATACAATCCCACAAATGCATCCTTTGGTGGGAGATGCAGTGAAGGGGATCAGTGCCTTAACTAAGTTCTATGCTTACACATGGAACATAGGAGCTTCTGCAACAGTCAACAAACGTTCTGGATCAGCCCAAAAAATCTGCGCAGAATAGCTGTGGTGCAGTGAGTGCTGAGGTCATGTCCTTTGTCCTCCAGCCTCGAGCCTATCGACCTCCCTGGCTGTCATCTGTAGCCAAGACAGAAGGTGTGAAAACTTGGCTTCCTGCTCGAGTACGAGCTCAGTGCCCTCCCCCACCTCTGCTCCATTATCAGACCGGCTTTATCCCATTTGCAGCATTTCCCCCCTCCTCCCCTTCTGTTGCCGAAGCCCTAGCCCACATCACCTGAATTGGGTCTTCAGCGCAATTGTAGCTAGCCCGTCCACATCAACTCTCCTCCAGCTACGACTGATCCTAAACGCTGCAGCCTGCATCCTCACCCACCCCCGTCCCCTCCCAGCTCACTGGCAAATTCAGGATTCTCATTCTGGTTTGAAATCAATCCCTGGCCTCGCCCCACTGCACTGATCACTCAGTGATCCCCTCCTGCTTTCCTTCCCTGCACACACCCTCGGCTCTCCTAAAGCTGTTCCTCACCCCTCACTACCTCCGTTCCACCATCGGTCAGCCACATTGTCCTTCCTTTCTGGAACTCTATACCCAGATCCCTTCTTCTCAAAACCCTACTCTTTGACTGTACCTTCCATTCTCCATCCCAGCCCCGCCATTCCCATCCCTTTTCCCCAAGCACGATGTCTTGCTGTACATGAGGAGTTCTAAGCTGTTGTTGTTGATGCAAGAACCTCTAATCCTTTTAGACAGAAGTTGAAATACAGAGGGCCGATTTTAACCCTGCCTGCCCATGGGACTTACTCGCACTGATTCCATTATTTTCCTGTGGGTTCTGATCTTAATTGCAATTCTAAGCAGGCGAAAGGGACACCTGCCGGAAGCCAGTGGGAACTTTGGCAAAAGATGCAGCAGTGACCACAGTAAAAGTAATAATTATGCTTGAAAATGGCCGCCAATTTACTAAAGCCTAGCAAGCATCTGGTTTCTGATTCCCTCCGTCCCATGAGTGGCCACTGGAAATTCAGAAATGGTCTCAAACAGGGACAGGTGGTTCGCAGGTACTGTATAAACTGGTCCATCCAAACACAACATCAGTCTAACCGTAAATTAACTGATACCAGAGTCTGTTCAAGGGCCCCTGAGTCGCTCACTGCACCGGTTTGTTGTACACAGATAAATATATCAGAAATGGTTCTCTAAGTTTATTTCACAATAATTATTTTACTCTAGAAGAGAAAGTTGAGGAGTGACCTAAAAGAGGTCTTTAAAATTATGAAGGGGTTTAATAGGGTAGATGTAGAGATGTTGTTTCCACTTGTGGGGAGTCCAAAACTAGGGGCCATAAACATAAGATAGTCACTAATAAATCTAATAAGGAATTCAGGAGAAACTTCTTTACCCAGACAGTGGTGAGAATGTGGAACTTAATACTGCATTCTCAACATTGGTTGAGGCAAATAGCATAGATGCATTTAAGGGGAAGCTAGATAAACACATGAGGGAGAAAGGAATAGAAGGATATGTTGATAGGGTTAGATGAAATAGGGTGGGAGGAGGCTCGCGTGGAGCATAATCAGACCAGTTGAGCCGAATGGCCTGTTTCTGTGCTGTAAGTTCTATGTAAAAAAAACATTAAAACTCCCGCTCATAACTCTACACTTACTGCAGTTGGCTTCATCACTGCCGTCACTGCAATCAGGAAAGTTGTCACAAGCTGATTGAAGCTCTATGCACTGGCCCATACCACACAGGAACTCCAACTCCCCACAGCTTCCAGGCCGCACTGCTCTGTCCTTACAAAGGTCGTCAGATTCATCAGCCCCCGACGCACAGTCCTGGTTACCGTCACAGAGCCGGTATTCAGAGATGCAGACAGTGGAGTTACTGCACAGAAACTCATGAGGCCCACATCCTGATACAGAACAGTTTCGTTCATCACTCTGATCACTGCAGTCATCCCTTCCGTTACACAGCAACACCGCAGAAACACATTGGCCATTCAAACACATGAATTCATCCTCACTGCATCCTCCGTCACCTATAAAATAACCACAGGGAGAAATAAGATTCACAATCACACCACGGCTGTATAAGCAACTAGCGACGGCATGTGGAGTTACTCATAGATTAGAAAGTTAAGTCACTAGTCTCCTGCTCTGGCCCTGGAGAAGGAGCACGCACCGCGGTACGCTTGAGGCCTTCTGCGACCGGTGTGTACCGAAGGGATTAGAGTGTATAGTTGACAAGGTGATAGTATTACTATTGAATTTGATAAGTGTATTTTTATGATTTAAATTTCTATTTGTTGTGCCGCTTTGTAAGGGGACACCTTTGTTTGTTTCGTTTTGTTTTATGACAATAAGGCAACCTAGAGTCTCCTTATCGTTCTAAGAAAAGATAAATCACCATTGCCTTCATACATTTCTTTCAAGTCTACCATGACTCCTAGATCACTTCTGAATTGATCGATAATTCGTTACTGATTGATAATCGACAGGGTAGATGCTGAGGGGTTGCTTCCCCTGGCTGGAGAGTCTAGAACTAGAGGGTATAGTGGCAGGATAAGGGGTCGGCAATTTAAGACTGAGATGAGGAGGAATTTCTTCACTCAGAGGGTTGTGAATCTTTGGAATCTCTACCCCAGAGGGCTGTGGATGCTGAGTCACTGAGTATATTCAAGGCTGAGAAAGATAGATTTTTGGACTCTTGGGGAATTACGGGTAGGGTGCAGGAGTTGGGGATGGGTTGTGGTATTGGGGTAAGGTTAGTGGTTAGGATATTGGGGATCGGGCAGGAAAGTGGAGTTGAGGTCGAAGATCAGCCATGATCTGATTGAATGGCGAAGCAGGCTCGAGGGGTCATATGGCCTACTCCTACTCCTATTTCTTACGTTCTTATAACTATTTCAGCACCAATCATGCAGTATATGTGTCGCTTATTTTTCCTTCCAATGTGCAGCACTCCTTCTTCCCACACATCCCACCCATTCCTCCCTCACCTACTCCCATACCCCCACACCCTCTCCTTACCTACACCCACCAATAGCCCAACCCCTCACTCATATAATCCCTGCCCCTTCTCTCAAATCCTTACCTGCTTTCCTAAGCCCAATACCCCAGCCATCCCTCTCCCACCACATAGCTCTGCCCCTTTCCCATTTCCTCTATTCACAATACCCCATACCATCCTCTACTCACAATACCACTCTTATTCTCGAAGCCCATTTGTACCCACTGCCAACTCCCCTTATCCCCTCCTCTACCCCACCTCCCTCACTCAAACCCCCTGCAACTCTGCTTCACCCATTCCCCTACCCCCAATATCCTAACCACTAACCTTACCCCAATACCACAACCCATCCCCAACTCCTGCACCCTACCTCTTTCAACCCCCACAAATACCTCTCTTCCCCACTCATAACCATGCCACAACCCCTTCCCCAACATATCCCCGTCCTCCCCCCACCCCCCCGCCCCCATCACTCCTCCCCCACCCCCCCCGCCCCCATCACTCCTCCCCCACCCCCCCCGCCCCCATCACTCCTCCCCCCACCCCCCCCGCCCCCATCACTCCTCCCCCACCCCCCCCGCCCCCATCACTCCTCCCCCACCCCCCCGCCCCCATCACTCCTCCCCCACCCCCCCCGCCCCCATCACTCCTCCCCCCACCCCCCCGCCCCCATCACTCCTCCCCCACCCCCCCCCCCCGCCCCCATCACTCCTCCCCCACCCCCCCGCCCCCCATCACTCCTCCCCCACCCCCCCCCGCCCCCATCACTCCTCCCCCACCCCCCCCCCCGCCCCCATCACTCTGTCCCCACCCCCCCCCCGCCCCCATCACTCTGTCCCCACCCCCCCCGCCCCCATCACTCTGTCCCCCACCCCCCCCCGCCCCCATCACTCTGTCCCCACCCCCCCCCGCCCCCATCACTCTGTCCCCACCCCCCCCCGCCCCCATCACTCTGTCCCCACCCCCCCCCGCCCCCCATCACTCTGTCCCCACCCCCCCCCCGCCCCCATCACTCTGTCCCCACCCCCCCCCGCCCCCCATCACTCTGTCCCCACCCCCCCCCCGCCCCCATCACTCTGTCCCCACCCCCCCCCCGCCCCCATCACTCTGTCCCCACCCCCCCCCCGCCCCCATCACTCTGTCCCCCCCGCCCCCATCACTCTGTCCCCCCCGCCCCCATCACTCTGTCCCCACCCCCCCCCGCCCCCATCACTCTGTCCCCACCCCCCCCCGCCCCCCATCACTCTGTCCCCCACCCCCCCCCCCCCATCACTCTGTCCCCACCCCCCCCATCACTCTGTCCCCACCCCCCCCGCCCCCATCACTCTGTCCCCACCCCCCCGCCCCCATCACTCTGTCCCCCCCCGCCCCCATCACTCTGTCCCCACCCCCCCCATCACTCTGTCCCCACCCCCCCCATCACTCTGTCCCCACCCCCCCCATCACTCTGTCCCCACCCCCCCCCATCACTCTGTCCCCACCCCCCCCCTCACTCTGTCCCCACCCCCCCCCCCATCACTCTGTCCCCCCCCCCCGCCCCCATCACTCCTCCCCCACCCCCCCGCCCCCATCACTCCTCCCCCACCCCCCCCCGCCCCCATCACTCTGTCCCCCCCCGCCCCCGCCCCCATCACTCTGTCCCCACCCCCCCCCCCGCCCCCCATCACTCTGTCCCCCCCCCCCCCCCCATCACTCTGTCCCCACCACTCTGTCCCCACCCCCCCCATCACTCTGTCCCCACCCCCCCCCATCACTCTGTCCCCACCCCCCCCGCCCCCATCACTCTGTCCCCACCCCCCCCGCCCCCATCACTCTGTCCCCCCCCGCCCCCATCACTCTGTCCCCACCCCCCCCATCACTCTGTCCCCACCCCCCCCCATCACTCTGTCCCCACCCCCCCCCCCATCACTCTGTCCCCCACCCCCCCCATCACTCTGTCCCCACCCCCCCCCCCCATCACTCTGTCCCCACCCCCCCCCATCACTCTGTCCCCACCCCCCCCCGCCCCCATCACTCTGTCCCCACCCCCCCCCGCCCCCATCACTCTGTCCCCACCCCCCCCGCCCCCATCACTCTGTCCCCACCCCCCCCCGCCCCCATCACTCTGTCCCCACCCCCCCCCCGCCCCCATCACTCTGTCCCCACCCCCCCCCCGCCCCCATCACTCTGTCCCCACCCCCCCCCCCGCCCCCATCACTCTGTCCCCACCCCCCCCCCGCCCCCATCACTCTGTCCCCACCCCCCCCCCGCCCCCATCACTCTGTCCCCCCCCGCCCCCATCACTCTGTCCCCCCCGCCCCCATCACTCTGTCCCCCACCCCCCCCGCCCCCCATCACTCTGTCCCCACCCCCCCCCGCCCCCATCACTCTGTCCCCACCCCCCCCCCCCCCATCACTCTGTCCCCACCCCCCCCATCACTCTGTCCCCACCCCCCCCCGCCCCCATCACTCTGTCCCCACCCCCCCGCCCCCATCACTCTGTCCCCCCCGCCCCCATCACTCTGTCCCCACCCCCCCCCATCACTCTGTCCCCACCCCCCCCCATCACTCTGTCCCCACCCCCCCCCATCACTCTGTCCCCACCCCCCCCCATCACTCTGTCCCCACCCCCCCCCCATCACTCTGTCCCCCCCCCCCGCCCCCATCACTCCTCCCCCACCCCCCCCGCCCCCATCACTCCTCCCCCACCCCCCCCGCCCCCATCACTCCTCCCCCACCCCCCCCCCCCCATCACTCCTCCCCCACCCCCCCCCCGCCCCCATCACTCTGTCCCCACCCCCCCCCGCCCCCATCACTCTGTCCCCACCCCCCCCCCGCCCCCATCACTCTGTCCCCACCCCCCCCGCCCCCATCACTCTGTCCCCACCCCCCCCCCGCCCCCATCACTCTGTCGCCACCCCCCCCCCGCCCCCATCACTCTGTCCCCCACCCCCCCCTCGCCCCCATCACTCTGTCCCCACCCCCCCCCCGCCCCCATCACTCTGTCCCCACCCCCCCCCGCCCCCATCACTCTGTCCCCACCCCCCCCCGCCCCCATCACTCTGTCCCCACCCCCCCCGCCCCCATCACTCTGTCCCCACCCCCCCCCGCCCCCATCACTCTGTCCCCACCCCCCCCCGCCCCCATCACTCTGTCCCCCCCGCCCCCATCACTCTGTCCCCCTCGCCCCCATCACTCTGTCCCCCCCGCCCCCCGCCCCCATCACTCTGTCCCCCACCCCCCCCCCGCCCCCATCACTCTGTCCCCCCCCCCCCCCCCCATCACTCTGTCCCCACCACTCTGTCCCCACCCCCCCCATCACTCTGTCCCCACCCCCCCCATCACTCTGTCCCCCACCCCCCCCGCCCCCATCACTCTGTCCCCACCCCCCCCGCCCCCATCACTCTGTCCCCCCCGCCCCCATCACTCTGTCCCCACCCCCCCCATCACTCTGTCCCCACCCCCCCCATCACTCTGTCCCCACCCCCCCCCCCCATCACTCTGTCCCCACCCCCCCCCATCACTCTGTCCCCACCCCCCCCCCCATCACTCTGTCCCCACCCCCCCCCCCATCATTCTGTCCCCACCCCCCCCGCCCCCATCACTCTGTCCCCCCACCCCCCCCCGCCCCCATCACTCTGTCCCCACCACCCCCCGCCCCCATCACTCTGTCCCCACCCCCCCCCCGCCCCCATCACTCTGTCCCCACCCCCCCCCGCCCCCCATCACTCTGTCCCCACCCCCCCCCCCGCCCCCATCACTCTGTCCCCCACCCCCCCCCGCCCCCATCACTCTGTCCCCACCCCCCCCCCA